>NC_035449.2:184233826-184533826 GCF_002127325.2 Helianthus annuus | reverse complement strand
GAATGACGTTTAAGCATATGTAACATGATATTTTGACATCAAAGAAATGTGTAAAACATTAAAAAAATATGTTCTGACATATTTGACTTGTCACAAACCCGTTTTCCTGTCCAAACCCATATTTACGCATAAGTCTCATTAAAATGGCATAAACCATACAAACAAGTCGTAATGGGTCAAAACCTTTTCAAAACACTTTAGAATCAGAATGTAAGGTTAACCAACCATAGCACATGGGACTCCTCACTCGTGTGTTTATAACCAACATTCTATCCGGTTAACGCTTAATCAAACGAACCGTGCTTAAATCTACATTAACAGGTCAAGTCTAAATGACTTATAATAACCCGTAAACAATTCTCATGGATATTATTTTCATTCACTTTCGAGTATAGAGTCCTCTAGTAATTACACCGTATGCAATAAACTTTAAGTCCGGCTGTACTCCGAACTGAATACGATATGTTTTACGCTAGTACATGTAAATACTTTTTAACCTCTATTATCAAAACATGGAATATATTATAAAACCATTTGGTTCGGGTATTGCAATGAGCTAAATGTCTTCATAATGTAAGACTCAAGAGAGCCATCCTATGTCACACCCCAATCGATGGCGGAAACATCAGAATGAGACGAAAAGAAGACTACAAAAGACATCACAACCACTAACTAGTAAAAATAATTTAAACAGTAATTTTCATTTTATTCCACCCAATGAAATAGAAAAGGTAGAGTCAGAATTCTTAAGGTTGACAATGAAAAACTTGAACAGTATGTAGTATACCTCTTACTACAACTCCATGTCCAGGTAAGTACCCTATTAGATCACCCCTGAATCTAAGCGTATCTCTAGATACATTTGTGGTTTAGCACTTGAAATCCGAGGCATGGTAAAATCTTCCAATCCTTCCACCTTCCAATCAGTTGTAGACCTCACCAATGCCTTGACCGAAGATGAAAATTAGTTGAGAGAGGCTAAGGCTGAGTTAGAAACGAAGAGGATAAGAGGGGAGAACTACCATAAGGATTCAAAGAAAAGGAAATTTGATTCCAGGAGGAATCAATCCAAATGTAGTGGGAATAAACTTGAGGGTAAGGTTTGTGGAAAGAAACACTTTGGGAGATGCCTTTTTGATTAATCAAAAAATTGTCGCATTTGCGAAAGGCCTGGCCACAAAACTTTCGACTGCCTAGGACTAAAGAACGTAGTCTGCTACGAATGTGAAGAAAAGGGCCACATCAAGACCAATTGCACTAAGGGTGCAACTGATAGGGGATCTGGAACTGGCGGCCCTAAGAAGGGCAACGCCAGGGCCTTCCAGCTTACTGAAAGGAAGCCGTAAACACCGCAAACATCATAACGGATACGTATCTCATTAATGATGTTTCTCAAGAATCCTGTTTGATTCTGGAGCCGATATGAGTTTTGTAAATCATAAGTTTTGTGAACTATTGAGCATACCCTCAAGGACCTTAGATCACACCTCATCATCATCATCATCATCATACTCAGTAAATCCCACCAATATCAAAGCTAAGGTAGGGTCTGAGGAGAGTAGATGTAAACAACATTACCTCTACCCCGTAGGAATAGAGAGGCTACTTCCAGTGAGACCCCCGGCTCGATTTTAGTTTTGTATCAAGCCTTGGACCTAAGGCACATAACAATCGGGACAGAGACCAATTGGTGCATGTACCCTCGTGTCTTTCAGCTATCAACGCCACCACATGATGCATGATTAACTATCCACCACTTTTACTGTTATTTTCACAAAATTAGTAAAATAACGTTAAAGTTAGTACTATTTCATTTTTGCCCCCCCCCCCCCCGAGCGCCCACACATATATACCTTAGATCACACCTATGAGGTCGAAATGGCCGATGGGAGTATAGAAACAACTTCTAACATTTTGGAAGGATGTTCCATATCCATCAGTAATCACTCTATCCCGGTTATCTCCTAACCATGACACTATCGGAATTTGATATAGTTTTAGGCATGGATTGGTTATCCCATAACCAGGCCCGTATTGCCTACAACAAGAAACTCATCAAAATCAAATCTCCATCCGGTGATATACTCACAATTATGGAGATTGCCACTGTGGATTTCCAGAGGAATCTTCCATGCTTAAGGCAACCAAGTTCCTATAGAAAGGATGTATTATCTACATGGCACAAGTGACCATTGATTGTCCAAAGCCGAAAGTAGAAGATATCAGTCATATCCAAATTTCTGGATGTGTTTCCAGAAGACTTTCCTGGTCTACCTCAAGATAGGCAAGTGGAGTTTTGGATTGACATCTTACCTGGATAGGCACCAATAGCTAAGTCTCCCTATCGCTTAGTTCCAACAGAGTTGAAAGAGTTGAAGAAACAGTTGGATAAGCTATTTGAGAAGGGATTTATTCAGCCAAGTTCCTCTCCCTTGGGAGCTTCTATCATTTTTGTCAAGAAGAAGGATGGGTCGATGTAGATGTTTATCGACTACCGAGAGCTGAATAAGATAACCATAAAGAATCGCTATCCTTTTTCCTAGGATCGATGATCTTTTCGATCAACTACAAGGAGAAAACTATTTTTCAACGATCAACCTCTGATCTGGTTACCACCAGTTAAAGGTCTGAAGTGAAGATGTTCCTAAAACTGCCTTTAGGATGAGATACGAGCATTATTTCCTGGACATGCCGTTTGGAATCACTAATGTGCCTACAGCATTCATGGATCTTATGAATAGAGTCTACAAACCATATCTAGATAAACTTTGTCATTGTTTTCATCGATGACATACTCATCTACTTTCGAGGTAAAAAAGATCATGAAAAACACCTTAGGAGTATTCTAGAATTGCTAAAGCAAGAGAAGCTTTATGCAAAGTTTTCTAAGTGTGAGTCATAGCTTAGAGAGGTGTAGTTCTTAGGACATGTGATAAGTGAGTGTGGTATCCAAGTTGATCCCGCTAATATTGAAGCTATCACGAATTGGGAAGTACCCAAGTCGCCTACTGAGATACACAATTTCTAGAGCTAGCAGGCTACTACCGAAGATTCATCAAGAACTTTTCTAGAATAGCCACACCCTTAACTGCCCTAACCCGTAAGAATGCTAAATTCGAATGGGGGCCTAAGCAAAAAAGAATCCTCTAAGATTCTAAAGCAAAGGTTGAGTATTGTCCCTATTCTCTCTTTACCTGAAGGGACAGAAGACTTTGTAGTATACTGTGATACCTCGCACACAAGCTTAGGCTAAGTTTTGATGCAAAGAGGAAAGGTGATTGCCTATGCATCAGACAGCTAAAGGTATACGAGAAGAACTTCACAACCCATGATCTAGAGCTAGGCGCGGTTGTGTTTGCTTTGAAACTTTGGAGACATTATTTTTATGGTACGAAATGTATCATATACACCTACCATAAAAGCCTACAACACATATTCAATCAAAAGGATTTGAAAACTCTAAATGATTACGAATGTGAGATTCGTTATCATCCTGGTAAGGTGAATGTCATTGCAGACGCTCTTAGCCAAAAGGAAATAGTAAACCCATTTGGGGTCATGCCAAGAGACTCGAACTACAAATTAGTTTGAGTGAGCAGCTCCTAAATGTCGAAAAGCAAGCCCTATTGAAATAGAATGCTCCAACGGATGGTCTAGGTGGTATTGTGGATCAGTTAACACCTAAAATAAATGGAATTTTAAGATGGAATGGTAGAGTATGGGTCCTAGTCTTTGGAGGACTCAGAGATCTAATTCTCAAGGAATCCCATAGGTCTAAGTAATCTGTGCATCCTGGTAGTGACAAGATGTACTAGGATATGAAAAACGATTATTGATGGATATGAAGAAAACCATTGCTACCTACGTAGCTAAGTATCTGACATGTTCATAAGTTAAGGCTAAACATCAGAAACCGTCACGTTTTCTACAACAAATGGAATTACCCAAATGGAAATGGAAATTAGTGACTATGGATTTTATTACTAAGCTTCCTGGAACAAGTCGTGGTAATGAGGCCATTTGGGTTATGGTTGATAGACTAACTAAGTCGACACATTCTTGCTAATCAAAAAGACTTATAGTCTAGGGAAGTTAGTTAAGTTATACGTTGACAATATAATATCTCTTCATGGAGTACCATTGTCACTTGTATCAGACAAAGATAGTCGTTTCACATCTCGTTTCTGGAAACGCTTTCAAAAAACTTTAGGCACACATTTGAATTTTAGTAATTCTTATCACCCTCAGACTGTAGGTCAAAGTGAGTGTACTATTTAAACCCCTGAAGACATGCTTAGGGCATGTGTCATTGACTTAGTTGGTAGTTGGGATGACCACCTACCATTAATTGAATTCTCCTACAACAATAGTTACCACACTAGTATTAAGACCGCCCCATTTGAGGCTTTGTATAGGAGGAATTATAGAACTCCAGTGTTGGGCAGAAATTAGAGAAAGTCAATTCTCTGGGCCTGAGATAGTACTTGTGACCATGGATAAGATCATTCAAATCCGTGATAGGCTTAAAGCTGCTCGAGATAGATAAAAGAGTTATGCCGACAAGAGAAGGAAACCTCTTAAGTTTAAATTCGGTGATAGGGTCATGTTAAAAGTTTCACCTTGGAAATGTATTATGAAGTTTGGAATGAAAGGTAAGTTATGCCCACGGTACACCGGACCACTTAACATAATTGAATGTGTTGGTACAGTCGCTTATACGCTTAAACTTCATGAGGAACTTTACGCTATGCACGATGTAATCCACATTTCGAACGTGAAGAAATATTTGGCTGATGAATCCTTAGCGACGCCTCATCATGATGTATGAATTGACGAGAAGCTTCATTTCACTGAAAGACTTTCGACGATTGAGGATCCACAAGTTAAGAAGCTCCGCAAAACGTTGATCCTTATTGTGAAAGTCCAATGGGATTCAAACGTGGCCCAAAGTACACTTGGGAATTAGAATTCGATTAGAGACAAAAGTATCCCCAATTATTTGAATAAATCTCTAGGACGTGATTTCATTTAAAGGGGTGAGGATGTAATAACCCGACAATTCTGTACCTGCAGACAATTCAGGGATATTAAACACAACAAAGAACTGAATATAGTCAAACATCCAATCTGGGTCCTTGCTGGTCAGAGGACTGGTATGGCGTTGTACTCTAACGTGTAACCATTTCTCGAGCCTACCAGTTGCAAAGTTAAAAACTCGTACTTTTGGATTATTATAACCGATGAAGTAGCCATCGGCCACTTATCGGAAAATTTGTCATTTAAATGCAACACGGTAGCATGGGCATCAAATGGTTCAAGATATTCTAAATTCATCTTGCAGTTATTTAAATTCTCATAAGACGTTTCAATGCGCTTTTTAACTAATAAGACTCTGTTAAGAATATAGCACGCCGTACTTGCTTTAGCCTAGAACATTATTGGTAATTTGGAATTAGATAACATCGTCCTCTCCATCTTGATTTTGCTATGGAATGTACAGTGTGCTGAATTCATTGAAGTATTCCTTTCTAAATACAAAAGATCTCCATTATGTGATTCTTGAACTCGGTACCGTTGTCGCTTTAGATGCAGTGAACCTTCAACTTATACAAATTCTCCACCTGTGTAATTCTGTTCTTCACCAATTCAGTCGTTTCATCTTTTGTTTCCAAGAGAAACACCCAAGAGAATCTTGAGTAGTCATCGGTGATGAACAAATAGTATAAATGTCCAACGTAGATCTATCGACTAACCAGACTAAACATATCCATATGTAACAATTCAAGAGGGGTCACGAGCTTTGGTTTGTAGGACTTTATGGTTTGTTACCCTTCTTGCAGGAAATACAATCATCATTGATAGTGAAACTTTGATATGACACACCGAGAACTAGACCTTTTTTCACTAGGTAATTCATTTTCCGGAAATGAATGTGGCCCATTCGTCGGTTCCATGAGTTCGAATGCTTCTCACTTGCCTTTGAAATCAAACATTTATCTTTCTCTATAGACTTCACCATTGACATATCCAATTCATACATGTTCCTCTTTTGGTTGTCACTAATCAATACACAGTCATCAGGAATCTGAAACGCAGGTTTCAAGATCATACACTCATGATCATTGAAATGAACCGTGTACTTCTTGTCACAGATGTGAGACATGCTTATAAGATTGTCTTCCAGTTGCTCAAGTCACATTTCCATTTGAAACTATTCCTTCACCGGTCATATATCCACCATTATCGCCAAAAAATTGACATATCCTCCACTAATAGATCAAACTAGATTGAATTTGGACAGATAAACCAAAACAAATAGGTAGATAAACGTTAACAAACGAATCGACCCACATTTACTACATCGAAAGAGTTTAGATCACACTTTAGGAGATTACTCTTGTGATCTCTTCCTAAACCTACACACTATTCATCACACGATTAAATCTATCTAATTCGAACGACGGACATCTCAAAATGCACTAACATATACTATACCACAAATTAAATTTATATGTGTGTGTTGTACATAAATATAATAAATAAATAAATATGTATAATTTGAATTCGAATTTTGAATCGAATCAAATGTAGAATTATATATAAATTCATATTCGATTCGTATTTGATTTACTGTACTTGAATTCAAATTGATCGAATTCGAAATCTCAATACTCAAATCGAATTGAGTCGGATTTCAAATTTTTTGAATCCGAATCGTATTCCGAACACCCATAGTTTCACGAACTCTTTTACACTTAAACACTAGATAAATATACAACACACCAACAACAACCAAGTACAACACCCAAATTCATAAAACACCGCTAAAGCTGAGAGTACAACCCAACAAAGCTAAAACCACTTACGAGTTCATATATAAAAAGTTTGTGAGGCATTTTTAAATATATATATATATATATATATATATATATATATATATATTAGGTGTGGGGGAGAGAAATAAGGGATGGGATGTAGTGTGTTCTCAGAAGAATTTTTTAAATTTAAGAATATGGGATGGTTTATGGAAGGGATCTGAATGCACACATGTACCTTGGTGGAGAACATATACATGTATATATATATGGTCGGGATTTAGAGAAAACGGTAGAAAGTGTGAGAACGGTGAGAACGCTTATGGATCGTCCGATTAAAATAATCTATGGACTAGATTGGCGCGATGGCGTTTTCGTAAATAACATCAATTTTATTACGTGGACGCGTCTCATTAAGGGTAAAAAGGTCTTTACACCTCTATACCAAAACGCCATACTGATGAATAAAACGCCATACGGACCAAAACACATCGCTATATAAACAAAAACATCCCGATATAAAAACACACCCCCCAGAACCTGAAACGCCATATTTTCTACTATATACCATTCATCTTACAAACGCCAAAATCCCCAAAACATCAAACACAACTACTCAAAAAATGCCATATTTTCTACTATATACCATTCATCTTAGAAAACGCCAAAACACTCAAACATCAAAGATTGAAAAAAAAATCGACGGTTCTTTCAGATACACTATTTCCTCAGTAAAACGCCAAAAATGCCAAATATTGTTTCTTGTATATTCAAATATTGTTCTACGCCAAAGTTTCGGATATGCATTCTTCCCTGAAGTGTTATGGCTCAAATAACATTTTGCTGCATGAGATGGACAAATCATAAACAAAAACATGCTGGGGTCAGACTTATGTCATTTTCTGTGTTTTGTTCTTGATGAATATTTTAATGGCATGAAAAGACGAATAACACTGATGAGTTGTTTGAAGATACATATTCAAACAAAAAACTTATGTCATTTTGTCTTTCCAAACGACCACAAAAACACAAGCATAGCTAAGCCTAACCACCATCGAACATGATTCAAAGAAGAAAGAGACTGATGACAGTGAAGATTTGGAAGATGAATTGTTTTTGTTTTTATTTTTTTAATTTTATTTTTCTGTTGTTTGTTATGTATTTTTCAACTTAGAAAAAAAATACATTATATTAATAAAATGGCAAACAGTCATAATGCATATGAAACGCCATAAATGGAGAAAAACGCCAAAAACTCCTAAACTATAATGAAAGTAGTTTGCAGAAGTATTAATTAATAAAAGCTAAAAATGGGGGGAAAACTGCCAAAAACTACTTAAACCCATTCAAAAACGCTAAACTTGGGAGATGGAAAGTCTATGACCCTAAAAACTCATAAAAAGCTTAATAAAAAAACAGTAAAAATACACAGTAACTGAAAGGACGGCTACTTTATTACTATCATTTATTATAAATAAAATCCCGCCTAAACTACACGTCAAAAACATCTTATAAGAGAGAAGACTCTGCACAATCATCCATCTGATCACAAAACCAGAAACAAACGTCATATTTCCTAGAAACCATTCACTTTAAAAACACCAAAAATAATAGTTAAAAAAGCCACAGATGCAGAACCTCGATTCTGCTATATTGAGAATTAATCTGAATGAAGTTTCACTGAACGGATTTTTCTCTGAGTTGGGTATCTATATAATCTTTTGCTGAATGAGCTGGACAAATATATTCAAGATAAAGAGACTGATAACACTGATATGACATCATGTCACTTTGTTCTTGATGGATATATTGATGGCATGAAGGGATCAATACATTAGAGCAGGCGTTGGTCTTCAACATGTCATCAAACAAGTATATATCCACCCACCATAAAGGATGCGACAAAAAATAAGCATCTTCTAAAGACGGTCGTTATGTAGGAAAATAAGGATCTACATAAGGTATTCAAAAACAGGTTCAAAACGCCAAAAAGGTTAAAGTGGAAGAGGCTGATGACAGTGAAGATTTGGATAAGAAATTAGATTATAATTTTTTTTTTCATTTTCTATTGTTTGTTGTCTGATTCTCTGTTGTTTATCATCTACTTCTCTACTATTTAAAAAAAAATTGAGTATAAAACGCCAAAAACTACAAACAACAAAACGCCTGATAGTGTGAAAACTGTGAGAACAGATGCTAGCAAAGCACGATGTTGCTATATAAAACGCCAAAAAAAGCAAACAAAGTATTACTGGAAAAATCGACACTAATTGACAGATGAAAATTGAAAGAAACAGTAAAATAAAGAGAAGGTATCATTATTGCCAAACATTATAGTTATATTAATGCCACTACATGGAAAATTAAAATTTATTTATCTTTTCAAAACGCCATAATTTCCTGTCACATTATAGGCCTGTATCCTACATGGCAAAACACTTGATATAATAAAATCAAGAAAATTACTGATGTTTTTTTACATTAAAGACATGCATCCTGATCTAAAAAACAATAAAACGCCAAAACAATACTTAAAACGTCAAAATATTTACTATGATTCTGATCTAAAAACAATAAAAAGGCCGCGTATTTATTAAACGCCAAAAAATGGAAAGATGAAGTGACACGCGTTAAAAAAAAAAGAAATATGAAAGGACAAAAAAGCCCCTCCGCCCTTCTCTAAGCGGCGTGACACGTGTTGGGCCAGGAAGCGTTCTAACCGTTCTCACACTTTTGAGCGTTTTGTCCTGATCCCGTTTCTATATATATATATATATATATATATATATATATGTGTGTGTGTGTGTGTGTGTGTGTGTGTGTGTGTGTTCACGGTTCAGTTTCAAACTGTGAAATCATCCAAATCGGTTATCAGTTTAGTTTGGTTTTAATTTTTTACAATTTGGTTTCGGTATTCAAGTACCAAAACCGTGACTAACGGTTTGATTCATGGTTTAACACAAAATTGTTCAAACCAGACCATTAACACCCCTAGTTTCACTAAAGACGTTTTGATTAAAAAATTATATTTATATCAAAATCTATTAAAATACCCGTTATAATTTTATACAACTCAGCTAGAATCGAAATGGGCCGATAAATATTATTACACGGCGATAGACAAACGACACCTAAAAGTTTTCGCTCCTGGGTCCGCTACTGGTGTTATCTGCATTCACCAGTGGCGGACCTAGGAACGAAATTTCTAGGTGTCGTTTGTCTATCACTATGTAATAATATTTTTCAGTCTGGTTCGAATCGGGCCGGGCCGTATAAAATTTTAATAAGTATACCAATGGATTTTAATAAATCATATAACTTTTTTTAACAAAATGTCAAAAGTTATTAAAAATAATAAACATTAAGCTGTATAAAGAGAATACCCGTAATAAAAAAAAAAACAAAACAAAACAAAAATGTAAGGGTAAAATGCAAAAACAATCCATAGGGTTTCATATTTGTTTGTTAATTTGAAAAGGACAAAAATGTCATTCATCTTAACAGAAAAATAAATTACGTTAATAATTTGAATGAAAATGACAGTCAAACACAAACTTGAAGACGATTTTTAGATGAAGTCATGACACATATAAAAATGACCAATAGAAAAAAAAATACTATGAATTTGGATGGCACCCATGGCTTTATAGTCTAATGGTATCTTGGGGTGAGATAAGACTTTGAACCAATAGGTCATGTTTTCGATTCCCACAAGGGGGTTTTTCCATGTTTATTGGATTCCTCCTGAATTGGTGTATAAGTATTATGCCTAGTGGTGATGGATATGATCGGGTGATTCTGCTGGTGGCACGATGATACTCCAGTGGTCCGTCAGTTATCCAAACCTTATGTACATAAACATAACATGATCAACTGAAAACCCCCAATGAAATCTATTAGGATCAACCCCATGTGGGATGTTTCAATCAATCAAAACAAAATTCTACACAAAATAAAATCCGATTACCTTTGAATCTTCGAAGAAGCCTTCTTGGACTGTGAACGATGCTCAAGACAATTAGACATTGACCTGTTGCATTGTGCAAAGTGGGAATCAAATCAAAATCCGAAAAGGGAAACTTCTAACGAAAAACTAAATTGCATCGTGCAGTTCGTACCTTTGCCAGCATCGATCTGGGTAAAGAGACGACATGCAAGCATTGATATGTTGGAATCACAATAAAACCCTAGATCTACTGTCGCCGACTCCAATCGTCCTCGATGAAGCCAACGGCGCTAACGTCCTCGATTTGAGGCGACCGTCGGAGACGGAGCCTTAAACCGAATCGCCAGCGTCCTCCATATCCTTGTCTCTATCGTCCTCCATCTCCCTGTCTCTGTCTCTATCTCTGTATCTCATATGTTCTCTATCTGTGTCTCTTCTGTTTGTAAAAGTCTGTTTGTAAAAAGTGACTGGCTCATCAGACGCGTGTCATCTGATCAAGACAATGGAAATAAACACGTATAAACCACTGTTCATTTCCATTCTCTTGTTAATAGATATTAATTTGCCGTTAAAAAAAAAATTGGATGGCATTGTTGACTTTCTAAAAGTAGCTAATGACAGTTATATCATATCTAATCACAACTGATTAACCAGTTTTGGGAAACATCTTTATTTATGAATGATTAGACTACCAGTCAGAAGAGATTAAAAGCCTGCATATATTGATAAAGGGATAGTTGGCTTTGATATATCAATGTTTCACCTAGTCTGTCGTCACTCTCGATCGACAGCCTACCTCTCTTTGTCTTTGGTGCCCACCATTGTTGGCCGTCACCAACCCATGACACATCTAGTGTTTGAAAAAAAAAAAGAATAAGAGTTTTAGGGTTTTCTTTTTATAAGAATTTTCTACTATCCAAACTAAATAAAATATACATTATTTGTCGATGTTAATTTTTTATAAACCTCAATTTCGTAAGTAAAATTGTTCATATCACGCAATTGAACAAATTAAAGTATGAGACTACGAGAGAATATGCATATAGAACTAGATTTACTCTGGAGTACTCCCAAAGGAAAATTTGTTCTTATTTGTTGCAATTTACTTTGAATTTAACATAGTTATAAAGCATGGCGTAGATGGAATACGTAGATATGTTTTCCTTGCTTTAGGCTTCTAATTCACAAATTACATTAAAGATATGAAGCTTTTATTCTCATTTTATACGAAAACCCTAATAAAATCAGGGACCTCACAAATTACTATCTCTTACGTCGTCGACCTCCGCTACCCATAAGCTACACTGTCCACCACCCCCATCATCGTCACTACATGTCATTCCCTTTTAAAATAACAAAAAAAAAAGTGTATTTGGGATGAGTCTTGGAAAAAGAGAAAAAAATAACTTTTGTGTAGAAACAAGATGAACATTAATTTGGTGTATAAGTGAGTGCCTTTCTTGTTAACTACTTCCATAACTGTCGAGTACCCAACCTCCGGATTACGTCGGCTGGATTTTCGCTGATGTTGAGAGCTCCTGTCCTTGCTTGCTACAAAATAATAAACCGTTAGCCTCACCACGGGGGACCCCGGGAGGGGGATCCGTGACCAAGCTCCGGCGTGAGAATAAGTAAACTTGCCGGATGAGGAAAAGGAACGTTTTCCGATGAAGATATTCACCAGAGAGTTCCTATCTTGGTGTGAATCTAATTAATGTGTTGTGTGTAGTAAATACAAGGAATGTTGGTCGGAGTTAATGAGGGGAATAAATGAGGGTAGTAAATGAGAAGAATGGTCGGAGATTATACCTGTCTTCGCCTTATCCTTGTTCCTTCTTATATAATGGCATGCCCTTATCTCTAAGAGAAATATCCCTCATTTTATCTAACGGTAACTATGACGCTTTGGGAAGGTCAGACACGTGTCTGACCCCCAACGGTTGCGATACCCTTCTCCATTAATGCATAGCCGGATAAGTACGATGATGGTGACCGGATGCTTCTCTTATCAGGCATTAAATGAGCCTGCTGCTCCTTAGCTGTTTTCCCGCTCAAAACAGGGAAAGGTCCTTGGTGAGCAAGGGTGGTTTGTTTAATAGACATTTTAGTAATTGGGCTCCCAAAGAGAAAGGCCCAAAGCGGGCAAAGTGGGCTTCCCCACTGGCCCGTCGTCAAGTCATCTTTAGTCCCTGGTTCTGAGACCCGAGGCTCATGATCCGGGGCTGAATCACAACCGCTTAAGAGAGATGGTTTCTCTTTGGGTGGGCCCACTTCTGATCAGTTGCTATTTGCAGTTTTTATGAATCATTGCATCGCTGAATCAACTGTAGCGGGAATTAACTCCCTAGTTGCACGTGCCCGTTTTTAAATTTTTGAGAGGACTGCTGATGTGACAGTTACTTGTACGTCAGCAGTTGTCTCTTTAAATACCTCCTTTAATCTCCTCCGGTTTCTCATTCAAACCTCTCAATCTTCTTTCTTTCTCTGCAACTATTCTCCCCATTCACCATTTCTCTTAACCATGAGCCGTGGAGGTCGGTCATCAATAAGGTCTGTTTTAACGATGAAAGATCTAAAAACCTTTGTCGAGGCATACAACATTCCAGATCAGTTTTCCCCTTCTTTACCCGGCCCCAACGAATCGGCAGAATGCACGCCGGATAGGATACCCATCTATACTCTTGCCTTTTCTTCCTGTGGGGTCCGATGCCCCCTTTCTGCCTTCAAGATTTCCTTGCTCCGTCATTTTGGCGTGCATTTCTCACAGATTCACCCTTTGGGGTTCATGAGGGTAGTTCATTTTGAACTGTCCTGTGCCGCAATCTCGGGGGAACCCTCTGTTCCTCTGTTCTGCATGTTTTACCGGCTGATTTCCGATGGTGATTGGTTTACATTTGCTAAGCGCCAAAACAATGTTTCGAGACCTTGTTACAGCTTTATACCGACTTCGACCTACCCAAAGGATTGGAAGTGTAGGTTCATATTCGTTTCTGCGGCTATGCTACCGGAGTCCCCTGCTCCCAAGGATCTTGACGCTGCTATTGAGGATGTTGTCCCTACCCTTTCTGCGAGTGAGACTGTCCAGTGGAAAAGAATGTGTGATAATCCAACAAGGGCTTTTACCTTTTCGGAGGGGATGCTTGCTATGGGTGGTTTGAGTCCTTCCTACCCAGTTCGTCCAAGAGCCTTCTTTGGCAAGAAAGGTACTTTGTGTTCTGGGTTTGTTTCTTACAATCATTTTCGTTTTTCTTTCATGCTTTTGGGGGTCCGTAGTCATCTTTGGTGTCTTGTGTAGAGATAACTTTGTGGCGGCTTCTTCAAGGCGATTCCAAAGATGTGAAATATGTGGTTGATGATGAGATCGATCCCCGGCTGAATGAAGAGGCACAGGTTGCTGGGGGATCCGTCCAGGCAGGGGGCTCTGTTGCCATGGGTGGATCCGAGGAGGATCCTTCTGGTGGGGAGGAAAGTTCTCCCGACCTTCCTCCCGTTCATCCTTCCGGCCCAAGCGACGATGAAGAAGTGGAGATACAGCTGGTTCGTAAAAGGAAGTCTGTCAGCCCTCGTCCGGTCCCTGCACCTCGCAACATCCGCTAGCGGCTTCGGAGTGCTAGTGGTCAAAAGCTCCCTCCTTCTTCCAAGGCTGCCTCTGACCTTCCTCCTGCCGGAGTCAAGGGTTCCCTATCCAAGCATTTGAAGTCCTCAAGCTTAGTGAGTGCTCCGTTACTGGTAAGTAATCCCTTTTCTTCTTCTTTCTTTCCCCGTTATTTCTGATTTGTCCTTTGTTTTCGTTTTTCTTTTCTCTTAGGGGAGCTCCCGGGAACCTATAGAAATTCCAACTGGTCCCTCTCCTTCTCGTATCCGGGATAAAGCCTCTGAGGTGGGGGTAGCTCGTTTTTCCTCGGCCTATGAGCTTTCTCCTTTGCACGCTACTGGGACTAGCAAACCTTCTTTTCAGGAAGGCCTTGCCTATCGATCCCCCCTTGCCCCTTTGTTTGCTGATGCTCTCCCCGGCACTTATGTTCCCAAATGGAAGGTAACCAGCTCTTCCGTGATAGGGACTCCTGAAGCTGCCCGGGACTTTCTGAGTCATGTTGTCCCCCCTTCACATAAATTTGTCAATTCTGCCCTGAGGGATGATCTCTTTGAAGATCAGTATAGCATGTCCCTGTGTGAGAGCTTCTTTAGGGGTGCTGGGATGCTGCAAAGGATTGATGAACACCGGCTCAAATGAGGGACTCAAGGCTGAGCTTAAAGCTTCCCAATCGGTTGTTGCCGGACTTAGGGGCCAGGTGGTTGATGCTGAGAGGAGGTTACAGGAGGAGAAGGTGCGTAGTATTCTCCCCTTCCCCTCTTTTTTTTTATTTTATATACATACATACTGCCATATTCATTGATTCTTTGTCTAGGGAGCTGGGGCTATGCTTGAGAGGAAGGAGCGGGCCTGGGAGCAGGAAATGGCATCGTTGCTTGCGGAGAAGGAGGATCTTGCTGCTGAGCTGAGGCATGTGAAGGAAGTTGGCTCCGTTTCCCAAGAGCAGCTTAACACTATGTATGCAGATTATGGGATAACTTCAGATGATAACCAACGGTTGGCTGGGGAGAAGCACTGGTTGATCACTGAAGGTTTTAGAGCCTTCCTGACCGCTGTTGCCCAATCAGAAGACTTTAAGAGTGGTTTGGAGGAGGTTTATAGGGCCTATAGGGATGTTGGCTATCAGGCGGGATTGAAGGATGGCTATGCTTATTATGCCCAAGGCCTGGGCAGAAAAGAGACTCCTCTTTACAACTCCAAGGCAAAGAAGAGGTTGTCCAAACTGAACGAGGAGTTTGGGCGTAAAACCCCAGCCGTCCTTGCCAAGATCCTTGAACATCCCATGATCTCAATTGCTGAACTGAAGGCCTTGTTCTCCTCCGTTGGTCCTTCGTCCCCGCCGTCTCTTTCCGGAGGTGATCCCCAGTAAATTCTGAACACTTGACAAATTTCGATATGGTTGTAATAACTCTAACTTACCTTGGGATACTCGTATGTTTGGCTTGACTTTATTTTGGATGGTCCTTTGTGTTGGGGACCATTTTGACCGCTAATCGTATGGCCTATGGTTATGTATAGCTCCTCTTTTGCTTTGTTGCCTGTTTCTTGCCTTGCTTGTTTTATTTTGCAGGGGCTTATATCGGAGGCTAGCTTGGTGATTCCTTGGAGATTTTCAAGCTGCTTTGGCGAGGAGCTATGTCTTTACTTTGTCTCGCTGTGTTTGTAATAATCTTTTTAGTTTTTTGCCCCAGTTATTGGGGCTTCTTTTTGTACGTATGTTTTGTATCAAATAAAGCAGGTTCCCCTTCGTAGTTTTCTATATACGAGTGTATTTGCATTATTTGTTCTTTGTTGTTTGCTTTGTTAAACTGTGATTGTCTGTTCGAGGCCAATCGGTGGACAAGTTTATAATGTGATATTATGCTTTTTGACTTGTTTTTGTCCGTCTTAGGTTAGCTAGACCTTTATTAGCCCCACGGCCGGGCTTTGGGCATGTCTTGAATGCCTCATACACGTGTGTTTGTTTGTTCTAGTTATAGATTTAAAGGGTGTTCATAGGCACGTCTGCCCAGGTATGGTTACCCGTAGTTTTCAAAATGGGACACTTTCATCCGTCTTTCATTTAATCTTCGGGGGATTTATACCTCCCCTCATAGACTGTTTACAAAAAGGTTTACTTCCTGGGGGAAAGTCCCCATACATAGTTTTCCTACAACAAAAGTGGCCCTTGGCCGTTTTCCCCTGGGGGCATGCCCCTTACAGGTAATACTTCCTGAGCTGCATCAGGTTCCAGGTCCTGGGGACCTCTTTTCCTTCTAATGTCTCAAGCTTGCATGTTCCCTTCCCGTTTGCCCATGTGACTCGATATGGGCCTTCCCAGTTGGGGCCCAACTTCCTAGTATTTTCCTGCAGACTGGCCTCATTGGCCCTAAGGACTAGGTCCCCTGGGACGAGGTTAAGTTTCTTCATCCGGGTGTTGTAATAACTTGCCAGGAGTTTTTTGTAGTGAGCTTCCTTCACCGCTGCTATCTCTCTTCTTTCTTCCAATAAGTTCAGGTTCATCCTTAGATCCTGCTCGTTCTCCTCATCCCTCAGCTTCATCCGGGCGGTTTGGGATCCGATCTCCGCATGGATCATGGCCTCCGTCCCGTAGGTAAGGCTGAATGGGGTTTCCCCATTGCAACTTTTGGGGGTGGTTCGGTATGCCCATAACACAAATGGAAGTTCCTCCAGCCAGCCCTTCTATTTCCTCCCAAGCCTGCCCTTCATTCCTTTGATAACGCTTTGGTTGGCTCTCTCCACCAACCCGTTACTCTGGGCATGGGTTACAGAGGTGAACACCTGTTGAATTCTCATTTGTTCGCACCATGGCTTGAAGGGTCTCCTGGCGAATTACACCCCGTTGTCACTCACCAGTTCCTTCGGGACCCCATACCTGCACACGATGTTATCCAGCACGAACCGTCTCATCTGATCTCCGGTGATCTTCGCCAGGGGCTTCGCTTCGATCCACTTAGTGAAATAATCAATGGCCACCACCACGTATTTGACCCCCCCGGGGCCTTCTGGAAAAGGCCCGATTATGTCGATGGCCCATTTTTGGAATGGCCAAGATGTCGAGACCGGGACCATAGGGTGTTTATGCTGGTGGGTCATTGGTGCATGTACTTGGCAGTTATCACACTTCTTGATTTCTTCAGATGTCGTCTCGTACATTCGCGGCCAGTAGAATCCTGCGTTCATTGCCCTTCTTACAACCGTTCTTGGTCCTGAGTGCATTCCACAGATTCCCTCGTGCATTTCCCTAATCACGCATTCGGCCTCTTCCATATCTTTGCACTTTAGGGACGGACCCAGATATGATCTTCGGTATAGCTCCTCCCCAATCAGCTCATATTGTAGGGCTTTGACCCTTATCTTTCTGGCCGCCCATTCCCCCTCGGGTAAGGTCCCGTCCCGGAGGAATTTAATGATTGGAGTCATCCATGTTTCTTGGGAACCTTCGATTGTGGCCACTTCCGTTACGTCCAGGGAGGGGGATGTCAGGACCTCTACTTTGACTTCCTTCGCGAGGTGATCGAATGCCACTGAAGCTAGCTTGCTCAGTGCATCAGATTTCCTGTTCCTCCCTCGGGGGATGTATTCCAGTTTGAAGGTTCCGAACGCCTTAGCTGTTTCCTTAACTTTCGCCACATACCGAGCCATGACGCCATCCTTGGCTTCATATTCCCCCTGATACTGCTTTACCACCAACTGTGAATCGGTACTAGCCTCCACGTGTTTTGCTTTCATCTTCTGTGCCAATCTCATCCCTGCTAAGAGGGCTTCATACTCGGCGGTATTGTTGGTGTTTTCGAAATCCAGCCTTATAGCATATGTCAGCTCAACCCCCTCGGGGCTTATCAACGTGATGCCTGCACCGTTCCCTTCTTCACTGGATGCTCCATCCGTGAACAACTTCCAGACAGCCTCGTCTTCCCTTCTCTTTTCTTCTTCCTCCAAAGCCTCCCACCTTAGTAATTCCCTCTCTTCGTCCTCAGGTACTTCTGCTAGGAAGTCAGCCAGTATTTGTCCCTACATGGCTGTCCTGGGCTTGAACTCCAGAGAATGTTCTCTCAATTCTACGGCCCATTTAGCCAGTCGCCCTGACTGTTCCGGTTTTCTAAGCACTTTCTGGAGGGGTTGATCAGTTACCAAGGTGACCTTATGCCCTTGGAAGTACCTTCTGAGCCTTCGAGATGCAAAAACCAGGGCCAACGCAAGCTTTTCTAAAGGCATGTACCGCTCCTCGGGCCCCTTAAGTGTTCTGCTGATGAAATATATGGGGATCTGTTTCCCCTCCCGTTCCACCATCATAACCGCGCTTATGGTCGTCTTAGAGGCAGATAGGTAAAGGAGCAGTGGGTCCCCGGGCACCGGGGTGGCTAACGCTGGGAGCTTGCAGATGTAGGTCTCTATTTCCTGAAAGGCGGTTTCGGCCTCGGTGGTCCAGTTGAATTTGTTGGTCTGGAGGCAGTCTTTTAACACCTTCATAAAAGGGAGGGTTTTGTCAGCCACTTTTGATAAGAAACGATTTAGCGCAATCAGCCTTCCGTTTAATTGCTGGATGTCCTTCAAGGACCTGGGGGAGCGCATTTCAGCCACAGCCTGGGTCTTCTCTGGGTTTGCCTTTATCCCTCCTTTAGTTACCACCACCCCCAGGAAATTTCCTTCCTCTACCCCGAAACAGCATTTCCCGGGGTTCAGCTTCATATTTACATCCTGCATTGTGTTGAGAGTCTCAGCTATGTCGTCTATCATGGCTGCTTCTGTCAGACTCTTGATGACAATGTCGTCAACATACACCTCTAGATTCCTTCCCCTTTGCTCCCTAAACAAGGTGTTCATAAACCTTTGGTATGTCGCCCCCGCATTTTTGAGACCAAAGGGCATCTTACTATAGCAAAATGTTCCCTCATCGATGATGAAAGCGGTCTTTTCTTCATCTTCTATTGACATCTGTATTTGGTGGTATCCCTTGTAGGCATCTAGGAAGCACTTCAGTGGGTACTAGGACAGGGAGTCGACCTGTGTGTCTATCTCCGGGAGGGGGTAGCAGTCCTTGGGGCATGCTTTGTTTAAGTCTTGGAAATCGATGCACATCCTCCATCCCCCATCTTTTTTCTGAACCATAACTGGGTTGGCAACCCAGGATGGGTATTTGACTTCCCTGACTATCCCCGCCCTGAGCAGTTTGCGGGTCTCTTCACAAGCAGCCCTTCTCTTGTTTGGCCCCATGCTCCGCTTCTTTTGCTTCACTGGTTTCGCCCATGTGAAGGTGTTGAGCCGGTGTTCCGTCAGGCTTCTGGGAATTCCCGTCATGTCACCATATTGGAATGCAAACACGTCCAGGTTATGGAGGAGCAACTCCTTCAGGGCACTCTTGCATTTGTCACTTAGGTGGCTTCCCACCTTGACCGTTTGCTCCGGGAACTTATCACAGAGGACCCATTCTTCCACCTTCTTCCCTTGGGTCTTCCCGGGTTCCTCTCCTTTGGATACTGAAGAGATCACTTCGTAGGCTGACTTAACCCATGCAAGCCCCTTTGGTGTTTGGAATACCAAAGCCCCGTGAGGAGTAGATGCTTGTGCTTGTAGATCTCCAATCCCTGGTCTTCCCAAAATCGCGTTGTACTTGGAGGGTGCCCTGACTACAGTGAAGGTTAAATTGATCGTCCGGACCTTGTCCCCTACACCGACTGTAAATGGGAGCCTGATCTTTCCCAGAGGGTGTGATACGCTGTTGTTGAATCCCACCAATGGGATGGAGTCTTCCTCCAGTATATCCCTTATATCTCTGTCGAATCTGAGGAAGCAATGTTCATATATTACCTCGACGCCTGACCCTCCGTCCACATGTATTCTAGACACTTTGTGTCCAGCTATCACAGCTGAGATATTCAGCGGAAGTCGTTGCACTTTGCTTTCTTCTAAGTACGGCATAAGGATGGGAGTTTTCATGCAGTTCGGAGAGCCTAGGATCCTGGCCTTAACACTTCGGGTAACATCAAATTCATTCCTCCTTCTTATCATATCAACATCTGCCCTCCCAGGCTCTCTTGCATCCCTTCCCTTACGATCCCCTCCCCCTTCTTTGATTTCCTTGACCAGGTGGGCCAGTCTTCCCGTCTTCACCGCCGCCTCTATTTCCCTCTTGAGGTACATGCAATCATCAGTTTTGTGCCCGAAGCCCTTGTGAAACTCACAGTATTCGTTTGGCTGTGCCTTGGGACCTGGCTTTATGGGGGGTGACCTTGGGAAAGAATTCTTCACTCTTTCCGTGGCCAGTATCTCACTTGGAGTTTTGACGAGGGGGGTGAAGTTGTCAGGGTAAGGGGGAGGCCCCCTCCCTCGGGGTCTGTAGGGGGAGTAGGAGGGCCTTGCCCTGTCATGTAACATTCTATCAAAGGGAGGCTTTCGGGAATAGGGAGTACCTTTTTCAAGGGGTCTTGCTGTTGGGGTGGCCCTTCGGGGTGTAGTGTCTGTCTCCTTAGCCTTGCTGACCGTATCCTTTCCCCGGACGAAAGCCATGACCCTGTCCATGAGATTATCGAAGGAAGGTGGGAACTCCTCTCCCAGCTTTTCACACAGCTGTGCATGCTTCAGCCCATTTATAAAGCTACTGATTTTCATGACCTCCGGGACATCCTTGATGTTCATGCTTTCTTTGACAAACCTTTCCATGTACTGGTCTATCCGCTCGTTGTCCCTTTGCCTGATGTGGAGGATTTCGTTGGGATTCTTGACCACCTTTCTTTGTTGGCCGAAATTTCTGAGGAATTTTTCGCTTAACTCTTCGTAGCTGTCTATGCTCCCTGGAGGGAGGCTGTCAAACCACAGCCGGGCTCCTTCTGTTAAAGTTTGTACAAACATGTGGCACCATACCGGCATGGGCCACCTTCCCAACTGCCCCGCTCCTCGGAAAGCATGCAGATGATCCTCTGGATCCCTCGTTCCGTCGTAGCGATCAAAGCCTGGGGGTAGCTTTGTCTTGGGAGGCATGGGTGCCTCTGATATTCTCCTTGTGAACTTTGAGACCTCGGCCAGGTCTCGTGGTAGGTATGGTTGGTCCAAACCAACGCTACCTGAGTCGTCTTTCTCCTTTTCCTTGTGTTTCTGACCGATGATCAAGTCCACTCTCTCTTCGGAAGACATCTGCCTCAGGGCTGTCATGAATGTTTCCAGTTGGTCCCCATTGTTGCCCTTATTCTGGGGGTTCGTTCCTTCTTGATTAGAAGGTGTGTCAAAAGAGAGTCTGGCTCTGAGGCTGTCCAACTTTTCTTATCTCTTCAGATCGTCAAGATACTTGGTTATCTTCTCCCTGTGCATGGCCACGAAGCTAGGGGTGACATGCTCCGTTTCTTCCAGGTTTTCTACCAGATTCTCGTTATCCTCTTCATGAGTGATATCCTCCACGGTGACTTTCTCCAGATCATTTTGGGCCGTTTGGGTGACACGTGAACTATGTGGAGTTGCCATGCTGTTTCTGGAAAGGTGAGTTGCTCTCTGAACGTCGGATGTTAATGTGGGAACACAGGTCAGGCCTGTGTCCCACGGATGGCGCCAATGTCGAGTACCCAACCTCCGGATTACGTCGGCTGGATCTTCGCTGACGTTGAGAGCTCCTGTCCTTGCTTGCTACAAAATAATAAACCGTTAGCCTCACCACGGGGGACCCCGGGAGGGGGATCCGTGACCAAGCTCCGGCGTGAGAATAAGTAAACTTGCCGGATGAGGAAAAGGAACGTTTTCTGATGAAGATATTCACCGGAGAGTTCCTATCTTGGTGTGAATCTAATTAATGTGTTGTGTGTAGTAAATACAAGGAATGTTGGTCGGAGTTAATGAGGGGAATAAATGAGGGTAGTAAATGAGAAGAATGGCCGGAGATTATACCTGTCTTCGCCTTATCCTTGTTCCTTCTTATATAATGGCATGCCCTTATCTCTAAGAGAAATATCCCTCATATTATCTAACGGTAACTATGACGCTTTGGGAAGGTCAGACACGTGTCTGACCCCCAACGGTTGCGATACCCTTCTCCATTAATGCATAGCCGGATAAGTACGATGATGGTGACTGGATGCTTCTCTTATCAGGCATTAAATGAGCCTGCTGCTCCTTAGCTGTTTTCCCGCTCAAAACAGGGAAAGGTCCTTGGTGAGCAAGGGTGGTTTGTTTAATAGACATTTTAGTAATTGGGCTCCCAAAGAGAAAGGCCCAAAGCGGGCAAAGTGGGCTTCCCCACTGGCCCGTCGTCAATAACTAGTCAAGCATCTGAGGTACCCTAAAAGCATGAACATGTTGCCGTTAGTGAAGGACATAATGTGATGTTTTGATGACACGCTTTACACTTTGTAGTTGGTTTGGATTTGTCATTCTATTTTTTATTGGTTTGAAGAAAAGTATGCCGGTCGGTTTAAATGACAGTTTTCGAAGGGTTCAGTTCAATTGTCGCCTCGGTTAAAATAGATATTGTTCAGCGAGTTTGATCCTTAACAGATTGCTTGTAGTTTAAGTGGACAGTTCACGATGGTTTTGATTGGTTTAGAATGGTCGAATGAATGGTTTAATCAAAGGGTCGAACTGTTCAATGCATGCTTCATATAAGGTTGATAAACGGCTTATGTCCCTGATTATAGTAGTCGGATTAGCTGGCTTGGTCATGACTATTCACGATGAGTCAAAAGTTATTAACAAACCAATATGTTTATTTAAATGGTGGTTAATGACGAAGGGTTATCGAAGCACCACTAACGCCCAATATAACCACTACAAATCAATCATCGAACACAATTTAATTATATCCCATTTTCTCCACCACACATACCACCCTTTTTGTGACGGAAACAAATAGGTCGCCTTTAAATCTCTTCAAAAAAATAAGCGTGCCCAATATATAGTTCCACTCAATCTCCTCTCCATTATCTTATCTTATCCAAGATACACGTGACCTCAAATTTCTCCTAGAAAACTTCATCATTGTTTTGTCTATCCTTGTGTGCCCACACATCCACTTCAACATCCTCATCTCTTCTACATCAATCTTTCACGCTTGAGTCTTCTTAATGGCCCAACAGTCAGTTACATACAACATAGTTGGTTGCATTTCCACCCTATAGAATTTTCCTTTTAATTTTGCTGAAAAACTCTTATCGCACAATGTTCTTGTGGCTGCTCTTCATTTGCATCAGCTCACCTGAACGCGGTGGGCTACGTCATTGTCGATATCTCCCTCACTTTGTGTAAACAATCCTAACTACTTAAACCCGGTTGTCTATGTGACAAGTAAGCCTTTAGTACTGCTTTGTGCATCCTCCACATCATTATTTGCACCGCCTATGTTACAATTTAGTTAGTTTTAGAGTAATTTATATTTAAACCTTTGCTCTACATGTCTGCTCGCCACTTCTCTAGCCTCTAATTAAACCCCACTTTATTCCCCGCTACTAAGATAATATCATTAGTGAAAAGCATGCACCACGAGATTGCCTCTTGTGTTGATATGGACAACTCATCCAAGATTACCACAAATAAAAATAGGCTCAAGGCGGATCCTTGGTGAATGCCCGCCTCCACGGGAAAAAAGTTTGCATCCCCCTACTGGCGCTTGTGTGCTTATTTTAGCCCCGACATACATATACCTAATTACCTCTATGTTACTAGGCACCCCTCTCCCCTCAAGACTATCCCAAATTACCTGGTGAGGCACACTGTGATAAACCTTTTTTAAAGTCAATGAACACCATATGCATATCTCGTTCTTTTCCCTATCGTTTTCCATTAATCTCCTTCGGATTTATATTGTCTCCGTAGTAGACCGCCCTTGCATAAATTCAAATTGGTTCACCATGACCGGAGTTTCCTATCTAATTTTTTTGAACTACTTCTTCCTATAATTTCATAGTATGACTTACGAGCTTAATCCCGATGCAGTTAGCACAAGATTGAGCGTCTCCTTTAGAATGCTACACCTCCACTAATCATGCACAAGATTGAGCGTGTCGTTCCTTATCTAATAACTTCCACACCTTAATTGGTATATTATCCTGATGAACCGCCTTTGACTTCTCATATTCCTAAGAGCTCTCCTCACCTCTTCGTGGGTGATATTACAACAATAGCAATGAATTTGTTATCATTGTATAATGGGATCCCCGTTTTCCTCTAGTTGGTTGTACCTACTACCATTGAAAAGATTCTAGAAATAGGTCTCCCATTTCATCCTGATGTCTTGCCCGTTTACTAAAACTCATCCATCATCTCCCTTTATAAACTTTGCTACCCATGTATCATGCCTCCTACTCTCTCCCTTGAATTCTCTTCACTTAACTGGGTTTAGTGACTAATCAATGAGTTGTCACTAATAGCCCTATGTAGTGACATAACAATATTACTCATGAATTATCTTACTTAGATTTTAGCAACACTTCAAGTGGTTGCTAATTGTGTCGCTTAATATGTCAACAAACATATGTTTTTCCGTGTGCTTGGTTGTTGTAAATGTCACAAAAGAAACCACTCACCCAAAACTATATTTCTATTGCATGTATAAGGATTGCTAGGAAAGTAGGAATCAAAATCAGAACTTGATATGTAGTCACTTGAATATCTTCTCTGAGGACCTAATAGTTCAATGGGCTTATCATCACGAAGTTTAGTGTTGATAGGAGATTTTGCATTGTATTTTGATAAACGATTAATATGAACGAAATTAAATCTATGCACAACTTTTGATCATACAATGTGGTCGAAATTGTTTTCAGAAATGAGAGCACCCCAATTAAAAAAACAAGTAGAAACTATGATTAGGGGAGGCGGGGCGGTCCGTGATGGACCTCCCACCACGCGTTATTGTATCACGCACACCGTCGCCGCTGCCTTCATCACGCGTTGAATTGAAAACGCGTTGAGATGATAAGGCGTTGATTTCTTTTGTTTTGCAGAGATTGTTTTGTTGCTTATGTAATTGAATTAACAGAAGTTTGATGAAAAGTGCAAATTAGCCCCTCAACTTTTGTTAACTATTTTTAAATAACTATTTTCTATCACTAGTGACCACCCCCATTACAATTCTATCACTAGTGATAGAATAGTGGCTGATGATATGACAGGAGATGATTGGATATTATGAGTAATAGAATTCTATTACTAGTGACCATCCACTCCCCTTATTGGTTTTTATCTTAGCCATTATTTTAGAACCTTAAAACCAACACCATTTCCATCCACCACCACGTTTTCAAAATTCAGTTGATTAAAAAAATCAGTAAATACGTAAGTACATAAATGAGAAAACTTTTTCACAACCATACACACTATTAGTTGTCAACTAGGTTGCACCGAAACGGCTAGTAGGTGCCGTCTCCCGTCCCGGGGACTGCACGGGGACGGAAACGGCACGGGTACGCCTTGGAAACGTTTCCGGCAAGCTGGGTACGGCGTGGAAACTTGCTGCAGAAGGGGACGGCGTTTGGGGACGGCGTGGAAACGTTTCCGTCGAGTTTCCGGTGACGAATTCCGGCGCCAGTGCTGCAACTTCTGCCGGAAACGAGGAAGATGGGAACCACCTTGTTTTCATGGTGGTCGTATACACATTTGGAGTTCTGGACGGACCTTGTTTTCATGGTGGTCGTATACACATTCGGAGTTCTGGACGGCCAAGGTTACAATTGGGCTGATGATCCAGCTATTTTAGGTTTAAATTAGTTTGTAGTTTTACAATTTAACCCTTCAATCTTTATGTAGTTTACATTTATTCTCTAACTTGTAAATTTTTACATAAAAAGAGTGAAATTAGTTTGTGCATTTTAACATTAACCCCCCTCTATCTTTACTAGTTTACATTTGGTTCTTAAACTTACAAATCTATCAATATAAAGTATAAAATTAACACTATAATATATGTATATAATTATAAATAGCTATATTTTAACTATTTTGGGGTTTTGTGTTACATTATCTTTAATATATATTTATTTTTTATATGTTTTTATTCCCGTGCCCGTCCCGTCCCCGCTTCTTGATTTTTTTAGTTTTGCCGTTTCCCGTTCCCGTACCCGTCCCCGTACCCCGTTCCCGTACCCGTCCCAGTGCAACATAGGTTGTCAAGTTATTTTATATTTAGAGATGGCCTAGTTAGGGTGAATGGGGCACCAAGCGGGGAGGCATGTGGTGACCCAAGTCCTCTAAAGGGAATACCGCTGCCATCAACGAGGGGAGTCAATTAGGTGAATGGAATCGGTGAGAGGTTACCGAATGAAGGAGGGAGGGAGATGGTGGGCCACCCTTTTTTCAACCAATCAAAACATTTTTTTTTCTTTTTTTTTTTTTTTTTGAATAAAAAAACAAGTCCCCTAAGAGGGGAGTGCCGCCATCAAATTGAGGGTGTGAGGGGAGTTAAGAGGGGAGTTGACGTGACGCGTGCTGATTGGCCGTGCGTAAAAGAGGAGACTCCCCTAAGAGAGGAGTGCCCCGTTCACCCTTATGATTTAGAATTCTATCCTCCCATCCATTAGCACTAATTAAAATTGTCTAACATGTGATTTAAAATCATAATAGTGATTTCTTAATCGTGATATATCACGTTTTATTTAACTTATATATTATTACAAACAAAAGAAAAGAAAAAACCCTAATTATATCCAAGGCAAATATAGTAAGGGATGTCGGTGTTAGCAATGTGCCTACAACATAGCAGACAGTACCCACATCACTATTGATATATAACACAAAAATTGATCCATCAAATATGATTGAAAGTTTTCAAATCTAAGATGTATAGTGTGCTACAATTATTGGAATCAAGAAAAAAACACACACACTCGAACTAACAATATTCACGAAAATAGGTTTAAGGATATCAAATTGTAATGCAATATCTTGGTGATCTTCCGAAATGCCGGAAGATAAACCTTGTATACATAGTTATTGTGACGGTATGGCAGTTGAGAATTTGGTGGGAACAACCAGAGGCGTATCTGAGAATTCATGTATCATGTTCGAGCTCGAAAAATGTGCCCTTCCGTAATGTTTTTATTTCTAATTATTTTTTAAAATCAAATAGGTATTAGACTCACTAAACCTAATGCAAATGTGCTAATTTCTAAACCATAAAAGTTATTTTGTAAATGTGACTATCTTGGAATTGGTACTGGTATACTATTTAAAAAAAATAACACACACACACACACACACACACACATATATATATATATATATATATATATATATATATATATATATATATATATATATATATATATATATATATATATATATATATATATATATATGTATATAGAGAAAGTATAATGTACTTCACGCCTTAACGTACATTAACCTACTTCACTGTTGATACATATTATGTGGTCGCAACCAGTGGTGGACCCAGGATTTTATTTCAATGGGGTCCATTTTCGGGTCGGTCCTCGTTCGGGTCGAGTTAAAGTGAGGTTTGCATTAGATTTTTATAAAAAATAAGAAAAATGGGCTTATCAAGGATTGAACCCATGACCTCTTGGTGGAAAAGAGGGAGATTTACCACTACACCAGCTTTCTTTTTATTTATATGGTGTCCACCTAATTGTATTTATGGGGTCCATATACAATTTAATATACCGAATCTACTATTTTTTTAAAAAAGATTGGGGTCCGGGGACCCCGGTGGCACCAATGTGGGTCCGCCCCTGGTCGCAACTAGGTTCGGTTCAACTCGGTTTGGTTCGACACGGTTAGGTTCGGCTCAACCCCAACGTCACGACATTCCTCCGTCGTGCGTCCCAAAGTTCGACACGTGAAGCACGGAGCCGCGCGAGCCGGTTCCCGCTGCCACATCATCATGACATCATCATAATGATGTCATAAGTTGACTAAACTTGGCAAATATGAATTCGAGAATTCTGTTTTTTCATGCATGAACTTTGGACTTCAACAAACTTTGGGCCGAATATCTCAGCCAATCGCACAAGTGAAGCCCAGCCCAAATCGCACAAATGAAGACCAAATATAAAGGGTAATTTCGGTGAACAAGGGGCAGACACAACACACACACACTGACAAGAGAAGGAGTGCACAAGGAAGAACATCCAACCGAGTGAACTAGTGAGAGTTTGCAAAGATTAATTTGTAAACATTGATTTGTAACCGTTTCAAGTATTAATGCATTGGTGTTAATCGTTGAGTCTCGGTCTCCTTCTCGTGTTCTTGTCGTGTTCTAACTCGGTTTGCATCTCCGGTTGGATTCCGCACAACCGGGTGTGTTTGTACACAAGGATTAGGCGACTAGATCCTCCCCTAGCCGGACCTACAAGTGGTATCAGAGCCTTGGCTCTTCTCCTTGTTAAAACCGAGTAGTTTTCGGGTGTGTTTCAGATTTTTGAAGTTCATAGTTTTCTGAAAATTAGTCTTAAACCTCAAAAATTCTGGTAGTTTGCTGAAAGTTCTTATAAAAACCATTTCATTCTTCATTTTCTCATGTTATAAGTTGGTTTTTAGTGAAGTTTCTTGCAAAAATTTGTGTTCGGAAATTTGTCGGTTCATCGGAAAACTCATAATTTTGCCGGAAATTTTAAATTTTCTGGGTTGTTCCTCGTGTATTCATCTCATCTTCATATTTGTTTGTGAACATTATCCTTGTTTTGATCTGATTTGGGTTTGAATTATTGTAGTTATTAAATATAATATTAAGGTTGGAAGTTGTGTACAAGGCATCATGATGTTTACTTGGAAACAGTGAAGAGAGCCGAAAGTTGTGTTGTAAAAGTAACCTTACTTTGTGTCAGGAGGATAGAGAGTCAATATATTCAGTTGCTTAAAACACTCAATCGCACAACAGTCATTTAGTCGCACAAGACATTGGGCTCGCACAAGGTTTCGATTTGGGCTTCTGATTATATCGGACCTTCAAGTGGGCTTCTGTTGGACTTCTGTTTGGGCTCCAGTCACACAAGATTCATTATTTGCACAATATTTGTAACCGCACAAAATAGTGGGCTTACACAAGAACCGGGTTTCCATTTGGACTTCTGATTATGTCGGACCTTTAAGTGGGCTTCTATTTGGGCATCATTTAAATTATATTTGGGCTTTTTATTAGTCGCACAAGATTTGTATCGGTCGCACAAGCCTTTCTTGCTCGCAAAAGATGACTTAGTCACTCGCACAAGATCTAATAGTCGCACAAGAATACAGGGCTCGGACAACATAGAATTGGGCTCCTGTTTCATCGACATTCAATATCTGTTTCGACTTTTAAGTTGTTCTGTCGAATTCAAGGATCCTTGTTCGTGGGATTTTGTTTTGTCAAGATATTTTTTTTTTGTGTGGTTTAATTGTTTGTTTCAAGTGTGTTGATCAGGTATTCATCATCAAACATTCAAAATGAATCCAAGTTGGTGGGGTACTCCGTCTATAGATGAAGGAAAATATAGAAGTACGGGTTTGTCTCCTTCGTGGGCCGAGTCTCCTACACCGGTATCTTCGCAAGCTAATGCAATTTCTACCAGTCAATGGGCATTCGTATCAAATCAAACTCCGAGTATTCAAAGTATTTTATTAAGCGAGAGCGAAACCGGAAGTTTGAATCGACCTCCAAAGTTGATGCATTTAAACGAGTATCCGGGATGGGTTGATAGGTTCTACACATACGTGTTGGGTCAAAACACAGAGTTGTGGTTACGGTTCACCATAGATTTCGATCAAACGATAGAGGTTGCCGCTTCATCTGCTGTTACGTTTGCCGATCTTCCTGAAGATCAAAAGAAGACGTATGATCTGGAAAAGAAAGCATACGCCATTCTTACTCAGGCGTTAAGCAAAGATATCTACCATCAGTTTGCTAGTTTCAAAACAACGAAGAAGTTGTGGGATGCGTTGAAGACCAGAGGGGTAGGTAATGAAGCAACACGTCAACTGCGACACGACCTACTCAAGAAAGAATACGATGGCTTCACGTGTATGGATAAGGAATCGTTGGGAGACATGACAAGTCGGTTCTATCACTTGCTTACAGAGTTGGATAATTTTGGGGTTGTAACGACTCCAGTGGAGGTAGTAAAGAAGTTTGCTGATGCATTGCCACCCCAGTGGAATAGCTTCTTGGAGATTCTGAAATACAACGGGGTTTTGGCTACAACAAACATCAACGACTTCGTGCAGCTTTTAGAGAATAAAGATCAGGAAGAAACTCTAAAGGCAAAGAAAGTTCCAGTGCCACAGAATCCAGAGATGTATTATGGAACCTCAAGCACCTCTTCTGCAAGACCAGTGTCTCATGCTCCTCTTCAGACGGCATTTGTCACGAGCACAGACTTATATGGCAATCCGATACAGGTTCCTGTTAAGCCAGCTCCAACAACAGATCTGTATGGGAATCCTCTACAGCCAGTTCCTCAACAGCAAGCCTATCGACCATCTACTGTAGCAACTGATCTCTATGGGAATCCACTTCCTGCTCAACAACAAGCGTGTTATGGAAACACTTCATCTGCTGGTCAGCAATCTAAGTCAAATACAGTACGGCTCGACACTTCAAGCTTTTCAAAGGTCAGTTTGGAAGTAGCAAAGGAACACATGGAGCTGCTAAACACTTTGGTGAGCGCATACTGTGGGTTAGTGGAAGGTCAGATTGGCAACATTAATCTGACACAAGAAGACTATCAGCAGATTAACAAGGAAGAGATGGATTTGATGGACATCAAGTGGGCCTTTGCGAGTGCTGTAAGGCGGGCAAAGGATTTCATGGAGAGAACAGGCAGAACCAGCTTGGAAAGCAAGAAAGACACCAAGTATGGGTTTGATAAACAGGCAGTGAAGTGCTTCAACTGTGGTGAACGGGGTCATTTTAAAAGGGAATGCACAAAGTCGGCACAGCATGGGAACCAGAATCCTTTCAGGAACCAAGGCAACCAGCAGAACCAGAACAGGAACAATGTGCGTACGTTGATACCTGTCAACAACCAAAGCCAAGCTGGACCATCAAATGCCAACCAGGCACTTGTGGTTCAAGTAGATGAGGGTTGTGATTGGTCAATCCAGTTGAGTATTGATGCTCCGGATGGAACAGCCTGTTTTGCTGAGGTTGTCAAGGCTTTAAATCACGCCAGTGGTGGAGAATCTTCCGCCAATGGTGGTGAATCATCTGAAGATGAAGAACATTCTGGTTACAGTAGAAGTTCAGATGAAGAATCCTCGAGTTCAGGCGATGATCAGGTGTATGACACATCAAGTGCGTCAGTTGATGCAGATATCGATGAGCTTTTGGAAGAAGCTGCAGCAGGAACTCAAAGAAGATCTATTTTGCTGGATCAAGCTGCTTATTCTTCGTCTTCTCTCCATTCAGCCTTTATGGCTAATGTCGACAGTTCATCAAGTCAGGTATGTGTCGATGAACCCACTGCTGTTATTTGTGATAATTGTGTTAGGATGAGTGTTAATTGTGCTGATTTAGAGGCAAACATGTATGAGTTGCAAGGCAAACATGATACTTTACAAGCTAGTTTGTTTGACTTGCAAGACAAACATGTTTTATTGAATGCCAAGTGGTGTGAATTGCAAAGCAAACACGAGGCTTTGCAAGAGAAATATGATGTGACGTTTATCCACAATCAGAAGTTGACCGTGGATCTTTCAAAGTGCACTGAAGCCAACATGTTTTATGAAAACCATGAAAAGGAGTTTAAGTCGGTAATTGAAAAATTAAAGAAAGATAAAACCGAGTTAACAAAAATGGTTTCCAGAAAACAAACTGACATTAATTTGTATTTAACTCGCCTTGAGATTATGCAAAAAGAAATGGCTTGTGTGAAAACTGAAAGTGAGGCGATCCAACTTAAGCTAGATAGTTATTTGAGCTCTAGCTATGTGTTGGATCACATCATTGACGTTCAGAAAGAAAAACGGGATGTCACATGCATAGGTTACAAGAAATGTCCACCACCTGTGAGACACAATTATGATGCAATGCCTGGCGAGGAGGATAGAACTTTCTTTGAACCATCTGTTCCTCTAGATGTTAAGGAATTTGCAACAGGACTTGGATACAAGAAAGAAGTATCCTCAGATTCAGATGTGTCAGCAGATACATGTGTGTCTTCTGCTGAACTGAATCAGGATCCTCCAGTCATCATTGAGGATGCTGATTCTACTGATGATGAATCTGATGATGCTATCCCAGCAAAGTCTGATGCGGTAGTCAAAGATGAGGACATACCTCTCGAGAATTACATTCTATGTGATCCTCCTGCAAAAACCGCTAAGACTGTTGCGATCGAGTCCTCTTCTGAAAAAGAGTCGGAGAGTGTGAATTTGTTGTACACTCTGGTTGGTGATGATAAAATTTATTCAGACAAAGATTTTCTGATTAAGAATGTTAATCAATCATTAATCAACAAAGTCTTTGAAAATTCGACAAGTAAGTTTTTGGGAAAGACAGGATCACGTGTTACAGTAACACAATGTCCTCCTATTCCAAAGGCCGAAGTTCGAAGACATTTTGGCAATAAGAAATTACCAACAGTGCAAAAACAGCAAAATCACATCAAGCCAAAAGGAAAATCACCGGTTGAAGCTCAAAAGAAGCCGAATCAAAAGAAGAACAAAAATGTAAACTTTGTGAAATCTAAGGGAACGGACAAAATTGAAACATTTGAAAACAAATCTAACTTAGATTTTGTTAAGAAAGCAACTATGTTAAAAAGAAATGAACCAAGCAGTTCAAAACCTAGTACCTCGGGATCACAAAGTTCATCATCCTCGGCAAGACGATCACATGATACTTCGGGGTTTGTTGAACGAAGATCATGTTTTGAATGCGATACAATTGGACACATAATTCGAAATTGTCCATATCTTCATAAGTTGAAAGCAAAGGTTGATGCTCCCCGTGACCAAACTGACCGTAAGCGATCTGTTTCTGTAAAACAAGATCCCCGCCTTGTAAAAGAAAGGGAAAAGAAACAGAAACGCCAACAGGTCAAGAAAATTGAAAAAGCCATTAAAACCGATGTGGTTAACAAAACATCTGTTTCTGCAAAACCAGACAATTCAAAAACTTCAGACAACCATGAAGTTAAAATTTTAAAGAATAACATGGCAAAACAAAACAGACATGGAAACCAAAAACGGTTACTGAATCAGGGGGACCATCACAATTTCCAAATCATCAAAAGGTGGAAGTTATCGTTGTAGATGAAAATGGAAGACCCAAGACCACAATGGCTTGGGTCCCCATCTCCAACTAATCAAGTGAGTTCATGTGCAGGGTGTTCCAGGAGGAACTATTAATAGTCATTGGATTGTTGATAGTGGAGCATCCAGGCACATGACAGGCGACATGAAGCTTCTCTACGACGTCAAATCTATTAGAGGAGGTTATGTTGCTTTTGCTGGAGATAAGGGTGGTTATATTACGGTTGAAGGAATGATATCCAACGGGATTGTCAGCTTTGACAAGATCAACTTTGTGCAACAACTTGATCACAATCTTCTCAGCGTTTCTCTAATCTGTGATAAGCAGTTCTCAGTTCACTTTGATGCTAATGGATGTTATGTGCTGAAACCCGGCTTCAAAATTCCAAAAGAATGGATTCTCTTGTCAGCTCCAAGGATAAATGATTTGCACGTCCTTGATATGAGCCAAGCTATCACAACGTCTGCACAAGCAACATGTTTCGTTTCCAAAGCCACAGAAAAAGACTCAATCTCTTGGCACAGACGAATAGGTCACATTCACTTACGCAAAATGAATCATTTGGTGTCAAATGAATTGGTGAATGGTGTTCCTCTTAAAAATTTCCATCTTCAAGACGTCTGTGTTTCGTGCCAGAAAGGAAAACAAACGAAGAAGCGACATCCTACTAAGAAGATCAACACGGTGGCAGTTCCTCTTGAACGTTTGCACATGGATTTGTTCGGTCCTGTCAAGCACAAGAGTATTCGGAATGATCAATACTGCCTCGTGATAACTGATGATTATTCAAGATTTTCTTGGGTGGCGTTCATGGCACACAAGAGTGAAACCTTTGGTATTATCAAAAACTTGATCATTCAGATTGAGAATTTGTATAAGTTGAAGGTTAGGCGGATACGCAGCGATAATGGTACAGAATTTAAAAATCATGCCATGGCGGAGTTTTGCACTTCAAAAGGTATTCTTCATGAATTTAGTGCAGCTTATACTCCTCAGCAGAATGGTGTCGCTGAACGTAAGAACCGCACATTGATCGAGACTGCTAGGAAAATGTTGGTAGAGTCGCAGTTGCCCATTCCATTCTGGAGTGAAGCTGTGGCCTCTGCATGTTATACGTTGAACCGAGTCCTTACAGTCAAAAGGCACAACAAGACCTGCTTTGAGCTTCTTCACAAACGGAAACCAGATTTGTCTTATCTTGAACCGTTTGGAGCTCCATGCACAATAATCGATCCTAATGGAAAGTTTGGGGCAAAAGCAATTGAGGGATACTTTCTTGGGTATGCCACCCCGAACTTAAGAGTCTGGAATCTAGAGACTAAAAGGGTCGAGGAATGGTCTGAGGTCAGAGTATAAAGGCACACATTGCCAGTCAAATGTCCTGGTCAGCCTTGGATGTTCGAGTACGATGACTTTTTCAATTCGATCAATGTTGAAGCCGTTGAACAAAATGCTGCGGCAAGGATGTTTTTCAAGAGTGACAATGCAACAGTTTCACCGGTGGTTCGTCCGATTCTTGTCAATCAAGAACCATCTTCAGTGAACAACAATGCTCTCGACAATGAGGATTTTCACGATGCAACCGAATTGAACGAATCTTCAGAGGATGATGAATTTCTAGATGCAGATCAAGAAGCCCCTACAACAGCAGTTCATGGGACCTCAGAGGGTACTCCTCCAGCGGATGCCCCTAGAACAGCTGAAGCTACTGCATCATCCTCTTCGTCAATTCCAGGCATTGATTTAGTTGTTGATCTCAATCTCAACAATCTGGGTATAAATATTCCAGTTCAAGATAATCCTGAAACAAGGATTCATAATACCCATCCTCAACAAAACATCATCGGAAATGTGCAAAGTGGCATTCAAACAAGAAACATGTTGCGGAACAACAACAATGCAGGCTTGTATGCTGCGATTCGAGAATCCGGGCAACAAAATGATTGGTCTTTCGCGTGTTATGTCTCACAGGAAGAGCCAAGAACTTGGAAGGAGCAATGAAAGATAACTCATGGGTGGAAGCAATGCAGGAAGAACTGCAACAATTCCAGAAGCTAGGTGTCTGGAAACTCGTAGAGAAACCTGCTGGCTACAAGAAGATTGGTACCCGTTGGGTTTTCAAATGCAAAAAGGATGACCGTGGAGTTGTTATCCGGAACAAAGCACGATTAGTCGTTCAAGGTTTTCGTCAGATAGAAGGGATTGACTACAACGAAGTGTATGCACCTGTTGCACGTCTTGAAGCAATTCGAATCTTTCTAGCATATGCGTCCTTCAAAGGATTCAAGGTTTACCAGATGGACGTGAAAAGTGCATTCTTACATGGTGTGGTTGAAGAAGAGGTGTACGTTGAACAGCCTCCAGGTTTTGAAGATCCTATCCATCCCGATCGGGTTTGGTTGCTCAACAAAGCTCTCTATGGTCTACATCAAGCACCGCGAGCTTGGTACGCAACCTTATCTAATTATCTGCTGGAGAATGGTTTTCGAAGAGGTCTAATCGACTGTACTCTTTTCATCAAAGAACAAGATGGGGATCTTCTTCTGGTACAGGTATACGTTGATGATATTATTTTTGGTTCTACTAATGATGTTTTGTGTAGGAATTTCGAGCGCATTATGCAGGAGAAATTCGAGATGAGTGCTATGGGGGAAATGACCTTCTTCTTGGGCCTACAAGTGCAATAAACGGAGTCTGGGATATTCATCCATCAGACTAAATATGTTGGTGACATCTTGAGCTGGTTCCAGATGTCTGATGCAACGCCCATTGGTACCCCATTGCCACAAAATCACGGAATTACTCCAGATTTGAAGGGTGAAGCGGTTAGCCCCTCATACTACCGCGCGATGATCGGATATCTTATGTACCTCACAGCATCAAGACCAGATATAATGTACCCAACGTGCCTGCTTGCCAGATATCAAGTCAATCCGAAGGCCTCACATCTTGCAGCTGTTAAAAGGATTTTTCGTTATTTGAAGGGTTGCCCTGACACCGGTCTATGGTACCCTAGGGATAATAACTTTAACTTGATCGCTTTCAGTGATTCTGATTTTGGCGGATGCAAAATCGACGGCAAATCCACAACGGCTGGATGTCAGTTTTTGGGAAATCGCCTAGTCACATGGCAGTGCAAGAAGCGGACATGTGTCGCTACATCAACATGCGAAGCTGAATACATTGCTGCCTCAAGTTGTTGCTCCCAAGTTCTTTGGATTCAACAGCAATTACGCGACTACGGTTTTGAATTCCTAACTACTCCTATTTACGTTGATAATTCTGCTGCATTACAGATCACTAGAAATCCGGTGCAGCACTCAAAAACCAAACACATCGAAATCAAGTATCACTTCATACGTGATTGCTTTGAGAAAAGGCTAATCGATGTTGTTAAGGTCCACACCGATGACCAACGTGCCGACCTTTTTACCAAAGCATTTGACAAATCAAGATTTGACTTTTTATTATTGGTAAACGGTATTAAGGTCAAGCAGGAGTAAAACCAACATCGGAAAATCATTTTTATAAATACCTTTGTGTTTTAAATTTTGTCTTAGTTTATTGATTTTAGGGGGAGTAAATCCAAAACTTGAAAAATCCAAAAACATCGAAAAATTTCAAAAACACAAAAACAATAGAAAAACAAAAATGAGTTTCCTGGCGAGCATAAGAGAAAATGATAGTACATCAGTGGTCCATCCAAACCTCTTTAAACCTAAACTGCAAAACGATAAGTAGCTCTATATAAGATGTATCGGTAGGCTCACAATCATTTTAAAGTGTGCAGGGTGATATAAATCTTAACCGACTGAAGACCAGGTGGGAACCATTCATTGGCATATGGTCTTAGTACCGAAATTTCGTTTGATAGATTGCCGAGGTTCTGAGATATTCGGTCTTTATGCTGCTTATCATCTGGGTATCATGGTTGTTTCTTTTACCGAAAAAATAACGGGGACGCAAGTCTAGATCTTCCATGATACCATACATACGTGTACATACTGCATACGACCTCAATAAGTGATCAACAATCACATGTCTCCCAAAATAAGTGATAATATATCACATTTATCCGGGAGTCAAGTTCGTCTCTCTGCTGTACGAAAGTACTGACCTGTTCACGGACTTGCTCCTGTGCCCTCATGCATCTGAAAATCAAGTTCCTCATCAATAAGTGATTCTATCACATAGGGCTTGTTTTCAATCAAAATAAGTGAGAATCTCACATCATATACGGTCAAACAGATGATAATCGGTATACTCACCAGTAAGATGAATCCTCGTGCATACCTTGATATGAGAATGTGTCGTGATGTGGATGAATACCGGTCGGTAAGTATAAATCATACCTTAACGTATCCCCTCGCCATGATTACATCTGATAAGTTGAGCTTATGTGGACAACAAGACCGATAATCATTATAGGATGCTTATCTTAATGTGAACTAATTGAACAACAAGTGCGTTTTGGCGTGACCATACACTGATATGATTCTCTTACCCTCGAAACTCGCAAAAAGAATGTATGTAAATATTTATTTACTGCTTTCATTCGTTACATTTTAAATATTCAAAAATACCAAAAAGATTTTAGGTGTGTTTTAATATAAACTTTATAAAAGCCAAAAAGATTTTATTTCTATTTTATTTTCGATCGTACGATGTTGGAGCTCGAGTCTTCGTTACCTGAAACCTGAACGAAAACCGAATTAACTAAATCTTCATAAACGGTCGAAATTTGCAAATTTTGAAAGTTGGAAACTAAAATTGATAAATTTGTTAAACTTTCAAACTGTCGGACGGTGTTCGATTGTGACATGGTCATTCGTGTGTCATTTGTTTATACTAACTATATTCCAAGGAGTTGTTCTCATTACGCGTTTAGATTTCTTGCATGTGCAGATTCTAAAGGCTAGGAGAACATGGTCGATGACAAGCTTCGGAATGAAGACACGACGTGAAGGCACTCAAAAGATGAAGATGTTTGAGTTGTCGCTGACCATCATCAACACCACAAGGATCTCAAGTTATAAAGATCAAGACATTCACGAGCATAACTCAAGGGGGAGCTTATGTTAAGGGGGAGTTTGTCAACACACTTCCTACATGAAACAGGGAGTTTGTTGATACACTTTCTACTTACGACGAGTGAAGACTCTGAAGATCCTCCGACATGGAAGACATGGAAGATGAACCTCCCAAGTAGCGTCCAAGGGGGAGTTTGTTGATACATATTATGTGGTCGCAACTAGGTTCGGTTCAACTCGGTTTGGTTCGACACGGTTAGGTTCGGCTCAAGCCCAACGTCACGACATTCCTCCGTCGTGCGTCCCAGAGTTCGACACGTGAAGCACGGAGCGCCGCGAGCCGGTTCCCGCTGCCACATCATCATGACATCATCATGATGATGTCATGATGATGTCATAAGTTGACTAAACTTGGCAAATATGAATTCGAGAATTCTGTTTTTGCATGCATGAACTTTGGACTTCAACAAACTTTGGGCCGAATATCTCAGCCAATCGCACAAGTGAAGCCCAGCCCAAATCGCACAAATGAAGACCAAATATAAAGGGTAATTTCGGTGAACAAGGGGCAGACACAACACACACACACTGACAAGAGAAGGTGTGCACAAGGAAGAACATCCAACCGAGTGAACTAGTGAGAGTTTGCAAAGATTAATTTGTAAACATTGATTTGTAACCGTTTCAAGTATTAATGCATTGGTGTTAATCGTTGAGTCTCGGTCTCCTTCTCGTGTTCTTGTCGTGTTCTAACTCGGTTTGCATCTCCGGTTGGATTCCGCACAACCGGGTGTGTTTGTACACAAGGATTAGGCGACTAGATCCTCCCCTAGCCGGACCTACATTCACGAAATATATAACATGCGTAATTATTTTTTTGACCAAAATAACGTGCGTGATTTTGGATCCCATGCGTGATTATGTAGTCCCATGCATGATTATGTGGTCCCATGCGTGATTATATGTTCCATGCGTGATTATACCCCTGATCCAACGGTTACCATTGTCTCCTACGTGAAGTATGATAAGCCGTGAAGTTTGTTAACTTTTCTCTATGTATATATATGGATATATATATATCGGGTTTAAAAAAATATGTGTCGGGCCCTGTGCGGTGGTCCTCCCCGCACACCCTCATCCCCTCCACTGGAAACAACCGTCACGACGATTTACCAACGCGGTTTCAATCACCAAACATTACATCGAATACATGTATAATACAACATATATGATCCTAATAAATATAATAATCAGTTAATGAACCTAAGATACATATAATATACATAAACCAAATACTAAATTAAGTTTATAGTTCAACAACAATGTAATAGTTTCGTGGGTTTCGCAAATGCATCTAGCTACAAGATAAACACCGTGGCCTCTCAGAAATGTACCTAGAGAAAATACTCCAACTAATTAAAGATATAAATGTTAAGTTGGCCTAGATAGTGGTGGCTTTTTATAGTCATGACTAAGGTTCCTTAAAAGACACTAAAATTGCCTGAATAGAGAATAAGAAAAAGGCTATTGTATTGCTAGAGAATTTGGGTAGATCACATCAATCATGTAAAATTTTGTGTTCATGTGATCAACTGATCCATAAAACTATATATGGTTTAAAATGATCTTATGTTACATGACCCTAGAATCTGAAACAAGGTGAAACTTTCTCCCCCATGGAGTAATCACATGATCAAAGCATAAAAAGTTTGAGTAAAACAACTTATGTTCCTGTGTGAATGAGAGAAAGGGCACATAAAAGGTATGCATGCTATCCATGCATAAATCTGTCTAGTAAGTAGTAAACAATAAACTGATGTTTGGGAGTCAAAGTTCAGCTAGTTAACATTAACCCTAGCTACACACAGAGTGAGTGAATTAAAGTGGAGAGAGAGTGTGTGTGGTCAAATGAACTCCATGATAACTGAAGATAACATATGTAAACATATATAGCAGACTTTTCTAAAGTACTATCACATATCTTACTGTTGCTTAGCTTTGCAACTGCATCACACACTCTCTCATCACTCACAAAAACACAGAGAGAGACTCATTGCAGACTAATTACTAACACTTTGATCGAGTCCTTGTCAGAAAGTTACTGATGGACCACCGATAATCTTACTGATTTTGGGGTTTCACCCAAAGCTTTACCCTTTCTTGTCTTTACAGAAAAATACACAAAATCACTAAGTTGCAGAGTATTCTGAAATATCTGTTTATATATTTCAACTTTAATATAAACTAATAATATAACATGGGGCATGCAGTGGGGGCATGCCAAACACACAGTTTAACCTTCCTATCTCGGACTTGTGTTGCTTTTAATTTCTTATATCATCTGTTTGTTTTTTTCTTTAAATTGTCTTTCTAAAATATGCTCCAACCTTACAATGTCTCTGATAGTTACATGTATGTGTATTCAACATGCGAATATAATGCAGTATAAAACATTGTCTTTGTTATTTGCTTTTACACAACTTTATTAGCATTGATCATTAGACCACCCGTAGTGGTGAGATATTGGGGCGTTTTTTTGGCCCAAAATGCCCAAACACGCCCATTCATGGCCCCCGGGGCGTTTTGTATGAATTTTTGCTGTTTGGCGTTGTATTTTCCACGCCCTTGTTCAAAAGTTTTGGCCAATCAGTGATATTCTACTTTTTCTTGTTCAATAAAGTTTTTTGATTTTTTTTATTTAATTTTATTTACACCTCTTTTTTAACATAATGCCCACATCCCCACTACATTCATTTTAGAAAAACGCCCCATTGTTGACTGGGCTGCCACATGACGCACAACGCCCATGGGTGGGGCATTATTCATGTGTACCCCTACACATGGTCTTAGTACGTAAATTATGGGTTGTACGTGCTTTCATTGTTTTTAATGGGTCTACATATTCACACACCCAAGGGCCTATTTCCACACCTTCAAGATGCCTAGTACAGGCCTACACGGGGTGTCTAGGGTTCAAGTCTCCGACCAATTTGTCAACCTCGTACCATGTCAAATCAATCACTTCATACGCCACGTACAGCGCTAGACGCCCCGTCTTAAATAAAAATATATGCCGCGTACAGGGCAAGATTGGGCATCTAGTGTGGTCCAAATGACCATTAAGGGGTAGGGGCGCCCATCACTCACCACACACTCATCACTCACAACATCCAATCAATTTCCGCCATGTCATCGAGCATTATTCCATCACTAGTGATAGATTTTAGTGGAAATGTCCATCACTCACCACACACTATCAAAATTATTCAAAAAAACAAAACAACTGAATTGCATCAAATCTACACGCGTGCTCGTGATCACGCTTAAGTTTCACCACGAGTTATAAAAGCCACCGGCAGTGGTGTTCCACGCCAATCAACGCGTAACCACAAGCCCATGACGGGGTGCCTCGTCCCCCCTTATAGCCCTATGTTGCCCCCAGTCAGCCCAAACTCAGGGGTATAATAGTCTTTTAAACAACTCTCGACGCCCAGTCTAGCCCTGTACGCGGCGTCTAGCCCCTCAAGTATAAAAAATTTAAAAAAGCAAAATAGCAAATTACCATTTTAGCCCTGAGACACCCCCAGTCCAGGCCTAACTCAGTTCTTGGAGCCTAGAAACTAACACACATCATCCTGAATCCATCAATTTCATTCATCTTCAACCGAATCAATCATCCATCTTTTAATCCACTCACACCACCATTCATTCTAAACCCTAATCACCATTTTCACCACTTCAAAGCTTCAAGATGATGATGTTCAAGTTCCAATCATCCGTTGATCGCGTTCATCCTACAATGAGCGGCTAATTCTTGCGGGTTTCACCCCGGTACAGACTTTTGTAAGGTTTAGGGTTTACTATTTGTTTGATACTTGGTTTATGACAATTTTGCTGGTGGTGGACTGTCATCATCTTTCAGGATTAACCTTCTCCTTTTTGATTGAGGAGAGGCTGATGATGTTTTGGGTGGATCAGTGGTGGTGATTTGAGTGGAAGTGATTTGTGATTGACTAACAGCTGTTGAAACAACTGGTGTTTCAACCACTGTTGTCATTACAACAGATGTTGTAACATCTGATGTCTTCTGCTTTTTGGCAGGAGGTGATGGTGGTGAGGCTGTTTTTGGTGGTGATGGTGGTAAGGCAGTGGTTGTGGTGTGTGTTGAAGTAGTGTGTGTTGAAGAGATGGCAGGTGTTTGGCTGACAGTTGTTGAAACCACTGAAGTATCAACAGTTGTTGATACAGCAGGTGTTGTAACAACTGTTTGGGTGGAAGATTGATGTTGGGGGCTTTTGGACGGTGGTTTGGGAGTATGCTTTGTGGGTCTGGATGGTATGGATTTGAGTTCCCTCACTTTTCTAGTGGGATTTCTTTTAGGCTCAGGATTTTTAACATCCTTTGGCTTAGAACAACCCTGCGCATTCAGCTCCATATAATCTCTTTTCTCCTTATTCCACCTTGACAAGTCCTTTGCCTCTCTGTCCCTTTTTACACTTGCTTTTGCTTCATCAAGTGCATTTGTGGTAACATCAACCTTTTTGCTAACATCTGGCAAGGGAATCTTTTTAGTCATAGCATCCTTTTCTGGTTCAATGTAAAGACCATCATCTATTCCCTTCTTCTTCCACTCCTGAATTTTCTCCCCCTTTTTGGCATTATCTGGGGGTAGTTGATCAATGAAGAGAACAGTTGGAAGAGCAGTGCCAGTGTTGTTCAAGATGTGGGCCTTTATAGCCTTGATGTCTGCTTGTGTGTTTTTGAACCTGGACTCCATTATGTTTCTCAGCTCTTGTACATGTATTGCATGTTGCTGATCAGCCATTTGTTTTTGTTGTTGGAGAAAAGGTTGAAATAGGTTCCATAACTCATCTACAGCAGGTGCTTGTGGTGGAGCAGGTGCTTGAGGTGGAACAACAGTGGATTGCACCTTTTGAACTTTCAACAACTGTTGCAGCATTTCTTTGATTTCTGCAACAGAGGTATCCAGTTTTTCAACTCTTTCCGTCAATTCCAGGTACTTTAAACCATCACCCAACTTAATGGGATCATCTGATTTCCCACTAGCAGTGGTTGTAACAGTGGTTGATGCAGGGAGTGTACTCCAAGTATCATCCACTGATGCCCCTTTTTCTTGGTTCTGGGGACTTCTTCCTTCAACACTTGATAACCTTTTGATGGTACCAGTGGTCAAAACAAACTCACCAGTGGTTATCAGAGGTGCTATAGATGGAATTGCCTCCAAGGAAGTCTTTTTGATGTAACCACTGTCCAAGTGTAAACCAGTGGGTTCAACACTTGTAGTGGCTGCTTCACTTGGACTACCACCAAGAGTTACTTGTAACTCAAGGGGTGTAACCTCCTCAGGTTATGTTGGTGGGTTAGCAATGATTGATACATCAGACCCAATCAGTTATTGAGGTATATTCTCATTAATAGGTGAGTGAGAAGGACTGGTTTGTGCCTGGTTCAGATCAATAGCATCCAACAATAATTTAGTTGGTGAGGGAATTATGGAGGTGAGGTTGGGTGTTGAAAGAGAATTGGCCCCGGGCATTGGGCTGTGTGTCACGGCCCCCGTACCCGGTTTGACCCGGTCCAGGAGCCGCGGGACAGAAAACCCGTGGTATTCATGTTTACAGCGGAAGTCTTAACAGGATCGTTTTTAAACTTGAAATATGCCCGAGTATTATTTATTTACACTTCGGGATAAACCCCGTAAATATCATAATTTCATTATTTTACAAACATGTTTATTTATTTATTTGAGCCACTACTTCAAGCTTGATAGTGCTCTGTAGCACGTGTACTTAATTCACAGTAAGTCACCTGAAACATGTTGTAAAAAGGTTTTGTCAGCGGGGAAATACTGAGTGAATCATTCATTTTGATAAAATGACACATAGTTATAAATTACAGCATAAGAGCGATTACTATGGCAGTATCTTAATTAATATCTGGTCTTGCCACCCGTGTGACGATGGTCATACCACTATTGGGTCCAGTCACCCAATTAGTGACGTTTTGTCACTGTTAGGTCTTATTAGCCTAACCCCTGTTAGGGCTTATTGCCTAACTGTGAGAAATTAGTAATGTGCACAATACCCCATTAACCAGCGGTCAAGATAACCACGACTTAATCCCTATAATTATAACATTTTGAAAATAATTTGAGGTATTGTAAAACAGTTGATAAAAAGAGAATGACTCACAAACTGTGAGAAAAGAGTTTATAAAAGAGGAATGACTCACATTGCAGATTTAACGGGCAAGGTATAAGCCTACTGATTAGCCTTGATTAAACCTAATTTGATAATAATGCACACACAATAGGTTAGTAACTTAATACTGCAGTTACGTCAATTCACGAGATTAAACCTTCACAATGATTAACAAGTGCAATACTTAATAATTCAATCGGATTCACAACAAATAACAGAGCATAGTCCGAATTCGAACAGCACTCAAATATTCAAGTCGAAATCACGACGAATAATCAAAGTATAAGCTCAATTTGAGCAGCACTCGGACAATCGTTGGATAGTTATAATCGATCGGACGTTGAATCGTAATAGCGATCGAGTTATTACCCTGATTGTGGCAGCACTTCGTGAATTAGTGTGTGTTGTGAACTGATTATGCTATAACTCGACGTATACAGCGTATTTGAACGTCGTTTCAAAGATAGAAATCAAGTCCCAAGGCCCCCTATTTATACCCGAAATTTGCACCTCCCGCGTGTCGCGGAAGAATCCGTGGCACTTGCCGCGTATCGCCTGGGGTGTCCATTTAGGGTAGGGTAGGTTAGTCACTGGTATAGGCCAGGTGAGTCAACAATTCGCGAATTCTCCATTTAACAACGAATTTCGAGGATAAATATCAATTAGGGTTTAGCCCCCCTGAGTTTTAGGGGCCCTAATCCTAATTCCGATTGTTCTGAAAATTTTAGGGTTAGTGCAGAATTACTTGGGTGTCTCAATTAGGATTTTCTTAGTGACTAATTTATCGTCCTAATGATTGGTTTTAGTGACAGTTGTTACATCCTCCCCACCTTGAGAAAAATCTCGTCCTCGAGATTTACTGAAATAAATGAGGGTATTCTCGCTTCATTTCTGATTCCTGTTTTCAGATATATTCGGGTCCTCCCTTTGAGTTGTACTAATACTAGTCGTTTATGCTTAAGAAACTTGACCTTGCTATCTTCTATCTGTAGTGGTTTCTCTACGAACTTTAACTTTTCGTTTACCTCTACATCTTGAAGAGGTACTACCAGGGATTTGTTTGCTAAACATTTCTTGAGATTGGATACATGAAACACATCATGTACTCCAGCTAGTTCTTCTGGTAGTTATAGGCTATTGGTTCTATACGTTGAATTATCGGAATGGCCCAACGTATCTTGGACTCAGTTTTTCCTTCTTACCGAATCGTACTACTCCTTTCCAAGGAGAAACTTTTTAAAAGTACTTTATTTCCGACTTGAAATTCTAACGGCTTGCGACGATTGTCTGCATAGCTTTTCTGGTTTTGGGTAACTTGGTAACAAAATCCATTGTTATGAGTTCCCATTTTCATACAGGCATTTCTAATTGTTGTAGTAGTCCTGAAGGTTTCTGGTGTTCGGCCTTAACTTGTGAACAGGTTAGAAACTTAGATACATATTCAACTATATTCTTTTTCATTTCTATTCATCAGGAATTGTTTCTTAAATCTTGGTATATCTTATTGTTTTCAGGGTGTATGGTATACCTAGATTTATGAGCTTCTTCTAAAATCTTATTTGTTAGGTACCCAAATTCGTTTCTTGTGGAATTTCCAAATTCCATTATTTCCTTGTTCCAATTCTTTTGTTCGTTCTTTCATTCTTTCAGCATTATCCTTGATTGCTGTTGTTTGAACACTCTTTAATTGTTCTTATTAAATCTAACTATAGATTTAACCTAAGAGTACGGATTCGTTTTTTGCTTTTCATGATACTTACGACTTAAGACTTCTACAACTACATTTGCCTTTTCCTAGTGATATTGAATATCACAGTCGTAATCACTTAGAATTTCCATTCATCTTCTTTACCTTCATGTTTAGCTCTTTTTGTCTAAATATATATATCTTGAACTTTTATGATCTGTATAGATAGTAAACTTACTTCTATACAAATAATGTCTCCAAATCTTAAGGGCAAAAATCTAAGTCATGGGTCGTATAGTTTTCCTTATGCTTTTTCAATTTCCTTAAGGCATATGAAATTACCTTTTTGCGTTGCATTAGTACTTATCCTAATCCTACTTAGAAGCATCGCAGTATACTTCAAAATTTTCTGTTCCTTCTGGTAGTGCTAATATTAGAGCATTTCTGCTTTAAAATCCTAAAGGCTTCTTCTTGTCTAGGTCCTTACTCAAACTTAACTGTTTTACAGGTTAGCTTAGTTAATGGTACAGCTATCTTAGAAAAATCTTTAGTAAAACGCCTATAATATCCGGCTAAATTTATCGGTAACAAGTTTGCAGAAAATTTATGTCCTAATAGTTCTATCTCGCCAAATCTTATGTATTCTAACGGAATTCCCATCTGCCGTTTCAAATGTAAAAGTCTGCCTAAGGTTGGTTAAGGGTAATTTAAGGGCTTGGCAGAATGAAGTATTTATAAAACTTTGGTTTGTACCAGAGTCAAGTAATACTTGCATAAACGTTTGTGAACTAAAACGTACCAACTATGATGTCAGGAATTAGTTCAGCTTCCTGAGTAGTTAATTGAAAAGCTCTTGCGTTTCTCTTGGTAGTCCCTTCTGCAGGTTTCGTCTTTTCGTTTGCCGGGTTGCCTAATTTCGGGCAGTTTGTTCTGAAATGTCCGGTTTCTCCACAATTGTAGCAGGTTATCGCCTTCTTTTTCCTGCAATCCTCTTCTCGATGTCCTGGAATTTTGCAGTAATTGCAGCATCCTTTGCATTTTCCAAAATGTTGTCCCTTGCAGTTATTGCAAAATGGGATAGTGGAAAATCGTCCGGTTCCTCTTTTTCTGAAATTGCTACTATTACCCACATGAAATTCTTGGGAAATTTTCTGGGCTAACTCCTTCTTCCTATTTTCTTCCCGAGTGCGTACCAGTCCGTCAGTTAGAGTGTTGGCTAACTCTACCGCATCGTCAATTGTGCGGGGTCTTGCAGCTTTGACAATGTCACGAATCTCACTAATCAAACCCCAGATATAGTGAGAGATAAGTACCGGTTCCGGCGAAGCCAGAGTAGGTACAATTCTGGCATACTCAAAGAATTTTGAAGTATACCCTCGACAATCTACATCTACCATTCGGTGACTTAAAAATTTATTCGCCATCCGCTCTTTTTTCATATTCGGGACAGAATTTTCTTTCTATTAATTGCTTAAATTTTTCCCAACTTATGGCATAGGCCACGTCACTTCCTTTAGCTTGTAACACTGTATTCCACCATTCTAACACTTCTTCCTTGAAAAGGTGCGAAGCGTACATAACCTTATCTTCCTCAACACATTTACTTATTCTGATCACTGCCTCGGTTTTCTCTAACCAACGCAGTGCCACAGTTGCCCCTTCATTGCCTGCGAACTCTACAGGTTTACAGGCAAGGAACTCCTTGTAAGTGCAACCAGGCGTTGCAGCTTTCCTTTTCTTAGGGAGCGGAGCTTGTTGTGGTTCCTTATCATGATTAACATGATCATTGCCTCTGTTTACGCTATTACTGAAGTTATCTTCAGAATTACGTTTGCTAGGAATGATTTGCTGTGGTTCTATTGGATTTTTAACAGCAGCAATGATTGATGGAATAGCGTTGGCTATCCCTTGAGCAATTATTGTTGGAATAGTATTGGCTATCCCTTGAGCAACGATATTTTCTATATCCTGCCTAGTCATATATTGATCCCCAGGTTGTTGCTCAGATTGATTAACCTCGTTAACTGGTTCATTATTAGCGTTTTCCATCGGATAACTAATTTTATAGATAAATAATTAGTATACTGGAAGTAATCCAATATCACACTTAATTGCACATAATCACGTATACGAACAAAATTTATAAATTTTCTAAAATTTCATGCTTCTATATACAACCGTTTTATTATTTATCTTACACATACTGATTTTACTATTACTATTACACAACAACAGTTCATGAATCCCTTATCTTTTGTCAGATGATATTTTAGTAACGGCGTTCCCTCTCTTCGTAGTTCCAGGAGATCTGTCCCCTAATCTCTTGGATCCTATCCTCAGTATCCATTAGTTCTTCACTAAGGCGAAGTTCAGCCGTATTCTTGTTACTTATTGGTGGATTTGGTAAAGGTTCTAGATTGAACTGAGGAAAAAGCTTATAGTGATGGTTTTGTAACTGTATTTCGTTAATCAACCATTCGTCTATTTGCGAGTGGATTGAAGGGTTTGGAATAGCTGGTTCTAAGTTTATTGGTAGTTGTGTTTCAAGAGAGCAATTAAAAATATTTTCATTAACAGGCTTAATAGTATTATAGCTTGTCATTATAAAATCTAACTCTTCCTGAGATGGTAACTTTTCAATTTGCCAAGAACTTTCCCCAATTTCTATTTCCTTAGGTTTGGGTTTCTCGAGAGATAAAGCATTGAATTCTATAGGTTCTTCTAGGTCTGGTATATATCTATTGAAATCTCTGGAAACCTCTACTCTTACTGGATAGAGATTTCAATTCTGAAGGGCATCAGACAAGTCACTCATGCTGTTTAGCAACATACACACAATGACTAAATCAGAATTAATAATAAATTTGATAGAAAATTTTGAAATACTATTTCATACTGTTTAACTATCTAAACAACTGAAATTTAAAACATCCTAGGTTTTATGTATAAATTTATTTATTTACTGAATAAGATAAAGGTGCTAAAGCTTAGGTCAGAAATTGCATTATTTGCTACATTGGCTAGCTTATAAAGATTTGTCCATCCTATACTCAATTAATCAGATAATAAAACATATATTCATAGAATAACAGTTAGAAAATTTAAATAAATACTTAATAGGCTTAAATCAGTGGCTTGATCAGTGGCTCTGATACCACCTTTTCTGTCACGGCCCCCGTACCCGGTTTGACTCGGTCCAGGAGCCGCGGGACAGAAAACCCGTGGTATTCATGTTTACAGCAGAAGTCTTAACAGGATCGTTTTTAAACTTGAAATATGCCCGAGTATTATTTATTTACACTTCGGGATAAACCCCGTAAATATCATAATTTCATTATTTTACAAACATGTTTATTTATTTATTTGAGCCACTACTTCAAGCTTGATAGTGCTCTGTAGCACGTGTGCTTAATTCACAGTAAGTCACCTGAAACATGTTGTAAAAAGGTTTTGTCAGCGGGGAAATACTGAGTGAATCATTCATTTTGATAAAATGACACATAGTTATAAATTACAGCATAAGAGCGATTACTATGGCAGTATCTTAATTAATATCTGGTCTTGCCACCCGTGTGACGATGGTCATACCACTATTGGGTCCAGTCACCCAATTAGTGACGTTTTGTCACTGTTAGGTCTTATTAGCCTAACCCCTGTTAGGGCTTATTGCCTAACTGTGAGAAATTAGTAATGTGCACAATACCCCATTAACCAGCAGTCAAGATAACCACGACTTAATCCCTGTAATTATAACATTTTGAAAATAATTTGAGGTATTGTAAAACAGTTGATAAAAAGAGAATGACTCACAAACTGTGAGAAAAGAGTTTATAAAAGAGGAATGACTCACATTGCAGATTTAACGGGCAAGGTATAAGCCTACTGATTAGCCTTGATTAAACCTAATTTGATAATAATGCACACACAATAGGTTAGTAACTTAATACTGCAGTTACGTCAATTCACGAGATTAAACCTTCACAATGATTAACAAGTGCAATACTTAATAATTCAATCGGATTCACAACGAATAACAAAGCATAGTCCGAATTCGAACAGCACTCAAATATTCAAGTCAAAATCACGACGAATAATCAAAGTATAAGCTCAATTTGAGCAGCACTCGGACAATCGTTGGATAGTTATAATCGATCGGACGTTGAATCGTAATAGCGATCGAGTTATTACCCTGATTGTGGCAGCACTTCGTGAATTAGTGTGTGTTGTGAACTGATTATGCTATAACTCGACGTATACAGCGTATTTGAACGTCGTTTCAAAGATAGAAATCAAGTCCCAAGGCCCCCTATTTATACCCGAAATTTGCACCTCCCGCGTGTCGCGGAAGAATCCGTGGCACTTGCCGCGTATCGCCTGGGGTGTCCATTTAGGGTAGGGTAGGTTAGTCACTGGTATAGGCCAGGTGAGTCAACAATTCGCGAATTCTCCATTTAACAACGAATTTCAAGGATAAATATCAATTAGGGTTTAGCCCCCCTGAGTTTTAGGGGCCCTAATCCTAATTCCGATTGTTCTGAAAATTTTAGGGTTAGTGCAGAATTACTTGGGTGTCTCAATTAGGATTTTCTTAGTGACTAATTTATCGTCCTAATGATTGGTTTTAGTGACAGTTGTTACACTGTGGATGATGGAAGCAGGTGATTCCAGAGCATCATTTTGTGGTGTCCCTATTTGTACAACCTGTTCTTTTTGAGAAGAAGCAGGAGGAGTTTCAGCCATGGGTTGAGATATTTTTACCAACTACTGTGAGGAAGTAGCAGCAGTGGTTTCTTGTGACTTGTGTGCTGTCACTGGCAGTTGCTCTGGTATCTCATCCTCCAGAGTTGCCTTTTTGGTAGGTTTGGGGGGTTTTTTGAGTTTTCTTTTGTTTTGGCTTTTTGTGGATTGTAGGTGTGGGTTTCAAAGCAGTTGTTTTGCTGCTTTGATCACCTTGAGCAGTAGGATCAGCAGCAGATACCTGAGGAGCAGTGGTAGCTGCTAAATTCTGCTTAGGCACCTCTGCTTGTGTTTTACAAGGTGTTGACATTCTTGTAAAGGTTTCAGCAGTTAAGCTGTTTATTTGAAAAGAGTCACCTTGTTTAATTGCAGAAGCATCATCCTTACCAAATTTCTTTTCAAAATAATAGCTTAAAAATCTTGGAAAAAGTAAGAATGGCTTTTTATCAACATTTTTAGCCAAATCATTAAATATTTCTTGGGAATAATTGAAATTTTCTTCTTGAAGAATAGCATACCCCAGGTTTTGAATCTTTAATGGTATTTCATTAAAAGAGGTGGTTTTGTTTGAAACACACAATAACAGGGTATGAAATAAAAATCTTGTTGCAGGAGGGAAGTACCCTTTTTGTAAGGTATCCCTCTTCATCATTGGATCAGCATACCCTCTTTCAAGGAAATTGATTTTAAACTCATTTTTAGGAAAATAATTTTTACCTTCCTGATCATTGAGTTCAAAGACTTCTGAGATGGATTGTGGTGTGATTTTGACTGCTTTACCCTTTAGAATAGAGTTAATGGCTATGACATCTTCGCCTTGTTTGTCAAGGGTACAATTTTTCCAAAACTCTCTTTGGGTTTGCAAGTAAATTGGAGCATCTGCTGTAAGCAAACTTTTGTACTTTGATGCAGACATGAGATCAATGATGGAATCGAAGGTGTGGGTGGTAGTGGGTTTTGTGAGTAAACCCAAATAATTGTGAGGGGATTTGTATGTGATTTCAATGGGTTCAACATCCATTTGAGTGACCTCTTTGGAAGATGAGGATGATTTTGATTTTGATTTCGTCATTTTGATGAAGAAGAACGAAGAATGATTTGAGATGGAAAGTTGGAAACTGCTTTGAGAAGAGAATTTTGGAATTCAATTCGACAGTGTAAAACCCTGTTTGGTGTTTTGGTCAGGGTTTTATTTAGGGAAAAGTGAATGCTGATGTGGCAGCGATTACAACGATCTAATGGCTAGAAACTGACCACGTGCCAACCTCTGATGAGAAGATGAATAATGGAGGACAGTTGTTTTGGGAACCACTGATGAAAAAGATCAGTGGTTACAACGGTAACAATATGAAAGCAGTGGGTTATTTTTACTATCAGTGGATAGTACATCAGTGGATAAACCACTAATTTTGAACAACAGTGCTTATCAAGAATATGAGAGAACGGTTGTTGACTTTCAGCAGTGGACAGTATTTAGAAAACAGATATTTGAGCACAACAGTAGTTAGGGGTAAAGAAATGGTAAAGATTTGAACGACTATTACATCAGCAACTGTTAGTACAACAGTGAATAAGCTTTTGACAAAAGTTTTGAGCATCTGCTTGTTCAGATGAGGGAAATGATTTTGCCTTGTGTAACCACAGTATCATGTTCAACATCTGTTGATGGTGATTTATGAAATATCTGCAAGAATGCTATCCTCAACAAAATACATTTTAGATGCAAATTGTCTAGATTTGTATGTCAGCAGTTTTTACAGGAATATGTATTCAAGGTTTTGCCACATGTCAATTACAAGTTTTGAAGTTTTTATAAATTTCTGACAGTGGTTTAGTACCCCAGATGATGAAAAATCTTTTACAATGGCTACTCATTTTGAGTCATAATTTTTAATTATGACATGAGTATCCAAGTATTTTAAGGTCTGTTAGCAATCAATCTTTGATCTGTGTTAACACAAATTTGAGTTTGACATGACCTTGACACTTGTACCATTTCCTTTTGATCTGTTTTCAAGGATAGTATCACTACAAAAAAATAAGGGTTTTATATCCTGACAGGAGAATGAAATTTTTACTATCAAAAAGAGGTAAAAATACACAATATATCATTCTAAAGGAAAAACAAATGAATAATGTATCCTGTTTTATTGAGAACAACCTTTTCAAGAAAAATAATTAAAGGTTATTCTGAAAACAACATCAAAAAGGATCTGGTATACTTTCCAATTAAACTCATAGTCACATCATTCTCAAGTTTTAAGAGAATGGTCAATGATTTGAAATACATTATAATAACCACTGTTTGAGACCATTTCCTTGTCAATTGATTGCAAAAATGAGGAGACATGTACACATAGGTTTTGAAAGTCCTGTTATAGACTTTGTTACCATGTGATGACATTGAAAAACTTGCCTAGTCCTCTTTTAAGTTTACTCACTGGTGATACTATTGTTACCTGAACTTCCCTGAATCAATGAATGCACACAGCTGCTTGATGACCATTGTTTACCCAATTTTGAACTCATAAGTGTTTTACATCTATACTCTTTTCTTTTGACTTCAAAAGTTTTGAGATAAACACACTTTTGAGATTTTGTGATTTTTCCCTTTTTACCCTTCCCATTCATAAGTACGAAAATACTTACTGGGAGGTTTTTATTGAAGAAATACTTAGACCAGAATCATTTTACAGCAATGTTTGGAGAGACTTGGACATTTTTGCACATGCTCATGTCAAATCTCACATTACCTATGATTTAGTCTGTCTTAACACCTGATTTTCTTAATGTGTTCTTAGCAAAGTTGATTTGATCCTTTTTAACAGGATTCTCAACCTGTTTTTCAACACATAAGATTCGATAAACTAAAGTTCTAATTTCCCTCCTTTTATGTTAACAAAAACACTAACGTTTTAAGAACATCGGTTTTTGTTTACCAGAGGTTCATACCTTAGTATCAAACATGATGGAAACAGAACAAACTTCATATCAACACTTTGAAATCAAATTTGTACAGAAGATGATTATACCATAGTTATCAGACATTTTTCAGATCTGAAAACTGTAGGTGATTTATGCATGACATCACTTGTTATAAGAAGTTTGTGTGTTTTATGACATCTTGGTTATTTTACAGAGTTTTTGAATAGCAACTTTGAATGTGCTTACTCGTTACTCTGTTTTTCAACAAAATACAATCAACCTTAGTATCAATGAATTTTGAGCTGAACTGTTATGTCAAATTGATTGTTAGATCGAATTTGACTGTCCGGGCTCTAATACCAATTGTTAGGATCTGAGACTCTTATGATTGTGTTTGTTTGTAATAGATGAACAATGAATGAACATGATTCAATGATTTATGCAGCGGAAATGAACACAAACTTTGTAAACACAATCAAAGAGGAAAATAGTTTTGATAAACACATGCTTTCCATTAGTCAAAAGATTACAGATCAAATCAAAAGATTACAAAGCATGCTTACAAACTAAACTCCCCCTCAGCCTGATACTCCATGGTTGATTGCACAAGATGAAAGGATTGGAGGAGAAGAACTCACTCAGTCAATCAAATGTAACAGTACAGGGTACTGTTCCATTTATAGGCAAATCAAACCTCTGAAGCATCTTAGCTGACGTCACCATGAAAGTGACATCTAACAACCTAACAACCTATAACCACTGTTACATATAACTACTTCTAGCTAAACACTGATACTATTACAATAGACAAAGTAAACAACTGTTTCTTCATTCCACTGCTTCATTCCAAGCAGGGCTTTGGTCTTTGGCAGCACTTGTCTTAGGGCAGTAGATTATGGAGCAGTACTTTGTCTTCAGCAGTTGTTGTACATAAGCAGTACTTAATGGTCAGCAGTTGTAGTATATAAATAGTGGATGAGGGCCATCAGATGTTATAACCACTTTCAAGGGGAAAGTCTAATGTAAACAACTGCTTATGATGAATCCACTGTTGTGAACCAGTTTTGGCTCTCATTATCTGTTCCTCTGATAGAGTTCAATCCCAACACTACCACTAACACATTGTTAAGGGTAATTTGGGATTATAAATTTTATCTTTGACCGGGGTGCGATACTCCGATCAAGACTCATGCTACACTATATGATACGATGCTACTTCCATAAGCTCATACGAAGCCTATATAGGACCTATACGAGACCTATATTATACTATACTATACTATACGATACTTCACAATGTTTTTTATTTATTTTTTAAAAAAGTTCTTATTATAAAACCTTGCTAAAATGAAATATTGATGGAATGGTGTTTAACATGTTTAAGTGATTAACGTTATGTGTTTTGTGTATTTAAATGTGTTAAATTGAATAACTACGAGAAGTTGATGTTTTATAGATTAAACACTGAGATTGGATGTGTTTTAGGAAAACAAATGGAATGGAATTGAAGATCTAAAGATATGGAATGATAGAGGGCTGAATTACGAACATGTGCGTGAAAACGGCGAGTAAAACGGACTTTAAACGAAGAAGTTATGAAGAAAACAGTGTTGTGAAGAATCTGAAAGTAGTAGGCTAAGGCTTCAGCCTGTTTTGGTGTATCCTACAGTGCTGGGTCACGAAAATTGATTAAAAACATGTGAAAAAATAGGGTTTCCATATCTCAATCATTCTAACTAAGAGGCACGACTGGGAGGCGAATTTTGGTGGGTTGCTTGGAGTTTCTTCACCATTCCATATCATCTAATTACCATTCCATCATCAATCATACATTCCAACATCAAGACTGAAGATCAGTTCGCAAGTATTATCGGCTAATTTATTTATGGTTTCCTCCGGGGCTAGGATTTTGTAAGTAGATGAACTAATTCGATTTCTTTTTTATGTTTGGGATTAGCAATCTAAGTATTCGATGCATTTTGCTATTTGATTTGTTTAAATTGTTGTAACTGGTTAAGTTTTATGCAAAACCCTTTCGTTTATCTTTCAATTCCTAAGATTTCTAGCAATTACGATATATTAGAAAACGAGTAGGGTTTGATATTACAAAACAGATATGTTCATGATAGCCTTTCATTGTGAATGCAATCCGAATAAATTGTCTTTACATATCACAGTTAGTTAATCAAATTATATGGGTCATGTCTATGTGATTTCCCAAACCGAATTGAATTAGTGAAAGTGCTGAAAACCTGAATACCGGAGGAATCACCTTTCCTCTAATTGTTTACAACTCGTAATTAATTTAGTTTTCAAAACAACTCTCAAACAACCGATTTTCTTGTTCAATATTTTAGTTAATTAGTAAAGAAACAATTACACGATAACGCTTTCCACAGTACTCCTCGTGGTTCGACACCCGACTTACCCCATATAATAATGTAGTTGGCATTGAAAGATATTAAAAATGCTTAAAAAAGAACCCTTATATATGCCACGTATAAGCCTATACGTAGCATATACGAAAGGGCAAAAATGACCATTTTACCCCTGGTTTGGGCTGCACATAGCCCCCAAACCAATGGCAAAATGGTCTTTTTAACCAAACACCCCCTATATATGCCGCATATAGGCTTATACGTGGCGTATAGGAAAAAAGCATTTTACCCATGGTTTGGGGTTATACGCAGCCTAAACCGGAGGTAAAATGGTTAGTTTTGCCTTTCATATGCGCCACGTATAGGCCTAAACGCAGCGTAAATAAAGTTTTTTTTACAAACATTTTTATACAATATATATAGTTTTAGCAAAGTTTTATAATAAGAACTTTTTAAAAAAATTAAATAAAAACATTGTTAAGTATCGTATCGTATAGTAAAATATAGGTCTCGTATAGGTCCCTTATAGGTCTTGTATATGCCTATAGGCCTATACGGGACTTAAACTACACCTATAGTCCTATATGGGACCTATACTACACCTATAGGCCTTTACGGGGTTGTATCGTATCTTATAGTATCGTATCGTATAGTATAGTATAAGTATAGTATAGTATAGTATAGTATAGTACAGTATAGTATAGTATAGTATAGTATAGTATAGTATAGTATAGTATAGTATAGTATAGTATAGTATAGTATAGTATAGTATAGTATAGTATAGTATAGTATAGTATAGTATAGTATAGTATAGTATAGTATAGTATAGTATAGTATAGTATAGTATAGTATAGTATAGTATAGTATAGTATAGTATAGTATAGTATAGTATAGTATAGTATAGTATAGTATAGTATAATATAAGTCTTGTATTGGTCCCCTATAGGTCTTGTATATGCCTATAGACCTATACGGGACCTAAACCACACCTATAATCTTATACGGGACCTATACTACACCTATAGGCCTATACGAGTGTTGAATCGTATCTTATAGTATTGTATCGTATTGTATCGTATCACATTTTATCATATCGTATAGTGTTATATAAGTCTCGTATAGGTCTCCTATAAGTCTTTTATATTCTTATTATACTATGCTATGCTATTCTATGTTTCGGGCTGAGCAGTTTATGGTTCCGAACCGTCGGAACCAGGGAACCGAACCGGAACCGCTAGATCTGAACCGTATAGTTATAGTTAGGGTCCGGTTCCGATTCTTACATTTAGGTGAAAACGGTTCCCAATTCGGTTCCGGTTAGAACCGACGGTTCTGTTTGAAGAACCGCTAGAACCGGATGGGATTATAAATATTTTAAACCTATTTATTTCTTTTTTATAGGCAAAAACCCTACATCTAGGCTATTCCTTTTTTTTTTTTTTTTTGAATGTAAAAAAAGCTTTCATTGAAAAAAAAAAATTGATCATGACTCTCCATTTAGATGATTTAAGCTAGGTCTCTTAACCTTTATTATGAATTCTAATTTGATTTTTTAGTTTATGCATGGGTACCAAACTAATCGACTTATATATATTCAAGATGAAACAATACAAACTGATATATATTCAAGTTGAACTAATTTGAATTTTTAGTTTATGCATGGGTATCAAACTGATCGACTCATATATATTCAAGATGAAACAATACAAATTGATATATATATTCAAGTTGAATTTTTAAATGTTTTTTTGTTTAATATCCAATAATACATATAATCTTTGTAATTATTAGAAAAATAAACTATCGAATTTGAGAATATAAATTCATTTAACAACTTTTTTAATGAAACTAAGAAGTAGGAATAACTTAACAACTTTTTTTTATTATGGTTTAAATTATCTACTTTCTAAAACATGTAGTATTATTAGTATACTAGAATTACCACCCGCAGCAATGTGACGGGAGATTCATTAGTTATATATCATGTTAGATGAAAAGCAAATGTTTCTCACATAACCACGAACCTATGTGTGACAACCCTCGTAATCACATGTATCCGTGCTATTTATTAATGTTAATTAAAGTGCTTGATGATTGTGCTGAATTACTTAACTGCTTTCTGATTACTGCGTCATACTTACATGTGCTTGTTAACATACTAGTCTTGTGCAGAAAATTGACTAAATAGTCCTGTATGCTTTCCTAAGTGTTGGGAATTAAAAATGTTACAAAAAGATACATAAAAGACACTAAACGGAATAACTTAGCACTTTAACGGAACGGTACCTAACCGAACAACTGGACATTACCCGGAACACTAAAATATTGCAAAAAGTATTGTTTTTATTGTTCTGAGCTAGTTATGGTTCCCGAACACTTAAACACCCTACATAATACATGTAACACACTAAAACACTAGACTTAACATTTAACCTTCACTAATCAAATTAATTACCATCAACAATTACAACTTACCCTCCCCCCCCCCTTGTGACCGTCCCCATGGGGGCCCCACTCACGAAAGATTTCTCCAAATCTTGTAAAATCCTTTTAAATCTCTTCTTGGATTTGGGTAAAATCTTGTTGGTACTAATTGAAACACATGGACCAAAGGGTATTAGAGACTTGATTATAAGGACCGTCACCTTCTTCACATTTCATCAAAACACCTCTTCTTCCTCTCCTCCATAAGCTCGGCCGAAACCCCCTTCCACTACCACCATATTTTTGTTGCAAGTTCATCCAATCCAAGTGTACTTCAAGGTGCTACTAGGTGTATAACGAAGCTCGGTGTTCTAGGAATTTGAAGGACCTTTACCACAAGCCTTTATCCACTCACTTTCTCCATTGTTTCTTCCCTAGCTTTAAGCTAGTTGTAAGCTTCTTGTTAATCCTTATTTACTTCATGTTGATAGTGGTTAATAGATATATTATGATGAAACATATGAACACTAAAAGACTTGAATCTTGGATCATGAAACATAATCTTAAATAAGATGAAACATGATGTAATATTGTTAATATGATGTTGTTTGGTATATGTTGATGCTTGCTTGATGATTACTAGTAATATGATGATTGATCATCATAGTGAACTTGTTAGATCATGATTAAAAACATGATTTAACAAGATAAGTGGAGATTATGTGGTTACATAAAGTAATCACCTCTATATTTAGACATGACCTTGCTGACAAAATGACTTCTTGTAAAATAACAAACAAAGTGATCTAATAATCTTGTAGATCTAAAACTTGTAAATGATTTTCCTAGATAAACCAAGTTTAAAAGACGGTTTTCGAAAGATCATGATCCTTACACTATTTTGGGAATAAAGTAAGTATATGGATACTAGTGACACATGAAAATGTTGAAAATAAATATTTTTGTAAAATATGTTCACAAGTTGAACATCTAAAAATCCCGAGAATGAGGTTTTAAATAAAGTAGACACACTTTGGAGGGTAACTAAACCCACTAAACGCCATACCAAGTTACTACGCGTTTTTATGAAACATCAAGTTCATGTTTGTTTGTAAATGGAATAGTTTGCTCTTGGTAAATTGTTGTTGATTGTTGAATGATTTTTGGAAAAGAAAATGATATGCTTATTAGCATGGACGCCTCCATTTACAAAGGAAACTCTGGTGATATTTTCTAAAAATTCCAACACATAGAAAATATTTTCTAACAAGTGTTACAAGTGTATTTTTAACTATGATCTTTCCACAAAAGTCAAAGTGTGACATTTGAATTGTGTAGTATGTGATAGAAGTAGTGAGTAGATAAACCGTACGTAGGATACGTGTTATGCATGCACGAGAAACTGATTGTTATATGTACCTTATTAGGACGTGCTTGATTCCTGTTTATTAGAGTAACTAATCTAACCGAGTTAACCAAGGTGAGTTCACACACTTTCTAAGGCATGGGATTCCCGGTGGTTGGGAATGGGTTAAAGAATTAAAACGGAACCTACATATCCTCCTTGGGTAGGATATGTACCGCCATCCTCCATGGGTAGGATGCCAATATTAATCCTGCGTATCCTCCTTGGGTAGAATACGTACGTTCGTCCTCCTTGGGTAGGACAACAACCTTAAAACTTACTAGACAAAACTCTATCATTAAGTCCCTCATTTTATATCGACTTAATCGCTGAGGCCAATGGCGAGTGGGTCATTAGTTAATAGCGCTATTAGGTTTAACAAACCTCACACCGTGCCAGTCGGACGGGCGTGTACTAATGGACTATGGCAAACTGTCAATGATGATAGACATTGATGTAGGGCACAACTTACTTTCGTTAGTAGTCGATATGGTAACGGTCTAGTGGTTCACATGGGGAAGCCCCCACTGATTATGGGTATGGTTTGGGTAATAAAGAAGTAACTGGTTAATCATATTTTCAACTATGGGGTAACCCCCACGGCAAAGTAAGCCAGCAGAAGACAAACCATGTTTTCGGAAACAACTTAAAACTAAACAACCAACTGTGAACTCACTCAACTTTGTTGTTGACTCGTTGTTACATGCCTTACAGGTCGTTAGATGCTTATGGAGCTTGCACGAGGAGGAGGTTGCTGTGGGATATGGACTGTTATGTCCCGTGCTTAATATTTGAACTTTATGAACTTATAAGACTTATGTTTTGGTTTCACGTTTTATGCTTCCGCTGTTTAATTTGAACTTGGTTAACTAGCTTTTGATCACCAATTATATTGTGTGGTTGGATTTTATCTATCTTAAATACATTGTTCAATATGATTGGTGGTTTGATCCTGGTCATGTCACGCCTCCAAGTGGTGATACTCTGCATGGTGGATTTTGGGGGTGTGACAGATTGGTATCAGAGCCATTGGTTATAGTGAACTTGGTTTTAAAAAGGGAAAAAGCTTTTTGACAAAACCAGACTATAACCTGTACAGTGCTCAACGATCCACAATGACGCTTCGCTCCACGTGCAAGACTCGACACAATAGGTGGTATGAATTATGTTGTCTGTTTGGTAGTCCACATAGTGCATTAGTTAACGTGATAACTGCTATTTGAGCCTTGTGTGCTTACTCTCTTCTGTCGCCCCATGCTTACGCACTTTCGCGACACTTTTCTCACTTACGTTGCTTCGTTGTGAAGATCATGAACTGACGCGAAGGACGTGGTGGTATCAACCTGACTCAAGCCCAGTTGACAGCTTTGATCAATGAATGAGTGGCTGAGGCACTCGCAGCTGTCCCTGCAGGAGGTATAGCCTGCCATATCAACCCACCTTAGGACGTTTAGACCCTACCCTCGCGAACCAACTCTTGTGCTTAACCTTGTCTTTTATTCTCGCGTAACAGGTCAACATGCTCAGCCTCCCGTATGTACGTTCAAAACATTCATGGATTGCCGACCTAGTACTTTCAGCGGCACAGAAGGAGCTGTAGGCCTTCTTCACTGGTTCGAGAAGATTGAGTCTTTTTTTGAGATGTGTGAATACCCTGAAGACCGTAGGGTGAAATTTGCTACTGGAACACTCGAAGGTGCTGCGTTAACCTGGTGGAAAGCACAGGTTCAACTGCTAGGACTGGCGGTTGCTAATGCCACCCCCTTGGAACGACTTCAAAGATTTGATCAAAGAAGAGTACTGTAGTCGTGACGACATCTACAAGCTAGAGGTGGAATTTTTCAATTTGAAGATGACGGGGTCTGAAATCGAGGCATACACAAAGAGACCAAACGAATTAGCTATCTTGTGCCCCACTATGGTGGATCCTCCTATCAAGCGTATCGAGCTGTACCTTAAGGGTTTGGTGCCAGAAATTCAAAGCCACATGACCTCAGCTAATCTTGGCACCATTCAGCAAATCATCCGGTTGGCTCATCGTCTCACTGATCAGGCAGTTGAGCAGAACAAGCTGCCCAAGCGTATTAGCGCTACTACTACTGATGCTCCCAGTGATAACAAGCGCAAGTGGGATGGAAATTCGGGCAAGGGTTCTACTTCAGTTCAGTCTCTGTCCCAGCAGCGAAAGACTAATGACTACCAGAGTCCTGGTCAGCAATCTTCTGGAAGTCAAGGACAGGGTGGATACCAAGGGAACCACCCCAAGTGCAACCGGTGCAACAAGCATCATAGCGGGCAGTGCCACAAGGGTCGTTGTCTGAGGTGTAACAAGTTTGGTCATGAAGCAAAGGATTGCAGGGGCGCACGACCAGCAAATCAGAACCGCCAACAACGACAACAACAAGCTCCACAGAACCACCAGCAGCAGCAACAGCAGGGCAATAAAGGATGCTTTCAGTGTGGCGCTGAAGGCCACTTTAAGAGGAACTGTCCTCAGCAGAACCAGAATCAGAACAACAACAACCAAGGAAACGGGAACAACAATGGAGGCAACAACGGGGGTAACAATAATGGCAATGGCGCCCGAGGTCGTGCCTTCGTGATTGGTCAGGGTGATGCAAGGAACGATCCCAACGTTGTGATGGGTAAGTTTCTTCTGGACGACTTCTTTGTTACTGTTTTATTTGATTCGGGTGCCGATACCAGTTATGTGTCCTTAAAAGTTATCCAAATGCTTAAGCGCACTCCAACACTTCTGAACACCAAACACACGGTAGAACTAGCAAACGGTAAAAATCTTGAAGCCACACACATAGTTAAGGGTTGTAATCTTGTTCTCGCAGATCAGACCTTTTCTATCGACCTCATTCCTATCGTTCTTGGTAGTTTCGACGTTGTTATTGGGATGGATTGGTTATCTCATCAGCAAGCGGAAATTCTTTGCAACGAGAAGATTGTCCGCATCCCTCGTTCTGGTAAAGAACCCCTCGTAATTTGTGGCAACAAGAGTGGTGCTGTTGTGGGCATCATCTCTTTCCTTAAGGCCCAGAAGTGTTTGCGAAAGGGCCACACTGCTATTCTAGCCCTCATTAGCACCTTATCGTCTAGCTCCATCAGAACTTGAAGAACTGTCCACGCAACTACAAGAACTACTGGAAAAGGGTTTCATACGTCCTAGCTCTTCTCCTTGGGGAGCTCCAGTGTTATTCGTGAAGAAGAAAGACGGTACCTTCAGAATGTGTATTGACTACCGCGAAGTCAACAAGGTGACCGTGAAGAATCGTTATCCTCTTCCACACATTGATGACTTATTCGACCAGTTGCAAGGGTCGAGTTTCTATTCCAAGATTGACCTAAGGTCAGGCTACCATCAACTGAGAGTCCGAGACGAGGATGTCTCTAAAACAGCATTCAGGACTCGGTATGGGCATTACGAGTTTCTGGTTATGCCTTTTGGATTAACGAATGCACCTGCAATCTTCATGGATCTCATGAACAGAGTGTGCAAGCCCTACCTGGATAAGTTTGTCATTGTATTCATCGACGACATCCTGATCTATTCTAAGAGTCAGGAGGAACACGAACGGCACCTAAGGCTTATTTTGGAACTTCTTCGAACAGAGTAGTTGTATGCCAAGTTTTCGAAATGTGACTTCTGGCTTCACGAAGTCCATTTTCTAGGCCACGTGGTAAACAAGGATGGAATTCATGTTGATCCATCCAAGGTTGACTCGATCAAGAACTGGCCTGCACCCCGTACACCAACAGAAATCCGCCAATTCTTGGGTTTGGCATGATATTACAGAAGGTTCATCAAGGATTTCTCCAAGATTGTGCAACCTCTCACCTCACTAACTCAGAAGGACGTCACCTATCGTTGGGGTGATACACAGGAATCTGCGTTTCCGCACTTAAAAGAGAGACTTTGCAGCGCACCAATTCTCTCACTGCCTGAAGGCACAGACGATTTCGTGGTTTATTGCGACGCGTCCATCCAAGGACTTGGTTACGTGTTGATGCAACGGGACAAGGTCATTGCCTACGCATCGCGCCAGCTTAAGGTCTACGAAAGAAATTACACTACGCACGACTTGGAATTGGGAGCAGTTGTTTTCGTACTTAAGATATGGAGACATTACCTATACGGTACCAAGTGCACCATTTACACCGATCACAGGAGTCTCGAGCATATCTTCAAGCAAAAGGAGTTAAACGTGCGACAACGCCGATGGGTCGAGCTCTTGAATGATTATGAATGCGCTATCAAATACCATCCGGGCAAGGCCGACGCCCTCAGTCGAAAGGATACTACACCTAAGCGTGTGCGTGCGTTACAACTTACCATCCAATCTAGTCTTCCTGCTCAGATACGAGATGCTCAGGTTGAAGCATTGAAAGCAGAGAATATCAGGGCTGAGTCCTTACGAGGATCAAGGAAACGGTTAGAACAAAAGGAAGACGGCGCTTACTACGTAACAGGGCGCACCTGATTTCCACTTTATGGAAACTTACGCGAGCTTGTGATGGATGAAGCACATAAGTCTCGTTATTCAGTACATACTGGTTCGGATAAGATGTACCACGACCTAAAGACTACATACTGGTGGCCTAGCATGAAAGCCAACATAGCAACCGACGTCAGTAAATGTTTGACTTGTGCGAGAGTCAAGATTGAATATCAGAAACCATCAGGCCTACTCCAATAACCAGAGATCCCGAAATGGAAATGGGAGCAAATTTCCATGGATTTCATTACTGGTCTGCCTAGATCTCAACGCGGAAATGATACCATTTGGTGATCGTGGATCGACTGACCAAGTCTGCACATTTTCTGGCTATCAAGGAAACGGATAAGTTTTCTACTCTAGCAGACGTCTACTTAAAGGAAGTAGTATCAAGGCACGGAGTGCCAACCTCCATCATTTCTGATCGTGACTCACGTTTTACATCTGAGTTGTGGCGAGCTATGCACAAGTCCTTTGGTTCTCGATTAGACATGAGCACGGCATATCATCCACAGACAGATGGGCAGTCTGAACGCACCATCCAAACCCTTGAAGACATGCATAGGGCATGTGTAATTGACTTTGGTAACGGCTGGGAAAAACACCTCCCGTTAGTGGAGTTTTCATATAACAACTGTTACCACACCAGCATCCAGGCCGCTCCGTTCGAGGCATTGTACGGACGGAAGTGCCGATCACCTCTTTGTTGGGCAGAGGTTGGTGACAGTCAAATCACAAGCCCAGAAATTGTAGTAGATACAACCGAGAGGATTGCTCAGATACGACAACAAATGGCGGCAGCTCGTGATCGTTAGAAAAGCTATGCTGATAAGCAAAGGAAACCACTCGAGTTCCAGGTTGGGGATTGAGTGCTACTTAATGTCTCACCTTGGAAAGGTGTAGTTCGTTTTGGCAAACGAGGCAAACTCAACCCGCGATATGTTGGACCCTTCGAAATCATTGAGAAAATTGGCAAGGTGGCCTACAAGCTGAATCTACCGGCAGAACTCAGCGGATTTCACAATGTTTTCCATGTGTCAAATGTGAAAAAGTGTCTGTCAGATGAGACCCTCATAGTTCCTCTCAAGGAGCTCACTATCGACGACCAGCTGCGATTCGTCGAGGAACCAGTAGAGATTACTGATCAAGATGTTAAAGTTCTCAAGCATACCAGAATACCTCTTGTTCGAGTTCGTTGGAATTCCCGTCGTGGCCCAGAGTATACCTGGGAACAAGAAGACCAAATGAAACTCAAGTATCCCCGGTTGTTTAAGAAAAGTGCAACCACTACTGAGGCTAAAGCTACTGCAGAATTTCAAGACGAAATTCTAAACCAACAGGGGGATGATGTGACACCCCAGGAAAACCAGGAAACCACGCAACTTAACTAGCTTCCTCAGTAACCACGCGCTAAAATTCGGGACGAAATTTTCTTAACAGGGGGAGAATGTGACAACACTCATAATCACATGTATCCGTACGATTTATTAATATTAATTAAAGTGCTTGATGACTATGCTGAATTACTTAACTGCTTTCTGATTATTGCGTCATACTTACATGTGCTTGTTAAGATACTAGTCTTGTGCAGAAAATTGACTAAATAGTCCTGTATGCTTTCCTAAGTGTTGGGAATTAAAAGTGTTACAAAAAGATACATAAAAGACACTAAACGGAATAACTTAGCACTTTAACGGAACGGTACCTAACCGAACAACCGGACATTACCCGGAACACTAAAATATTGCAAAAAGTATTGTTTTTATTGTTCTGAGCTAGTTATGGTTCCCGAACACTTAAACACCCTACATAATACATGTAACACACTAAAACTCTAGACTTAACATTTAACCTTCACTAATCAAATTAATTACCATCAACAATTACAACTTACCCCCCCCCCTTTGTGACCGTCCCCATGGGGGCCCCACTCACGAAAGATTTCTCCAAATCTTGTAAAATCCTTTTAAATCTCTTCTTGGATTTGGGTAAGATCTTGTTGGTACTAATTGAAACACATGGACCAAAGGGTATTAGAGACTTGATTATAAGGACCATCACCTTCTTCACATTTCATCAAAACACCTCTTCTTCCTCTCCTCCATAAGCTCGGCCGAAACCCCCTTCCACTACCACCATATTTTTGTTGCCAGTTCATCCAATCCAAGTGTACTTCAAGGTGCTACTAGGTGTATAACGAAGCTCGGTGTTCTCGGAATTTGAAGGACCTCTACCACAAGCCTTTATCCACTCACTTTCTCCATTGTTTCTTCCCTAGCTTTAAGCTAGTTGTAAGCTTCTTGTTAATCCTTATTTACTTCATGTTGATAGTGGTTAATAGATATATTATGATGAAACATATGAACACTAAAAGACTTGAATCTTGAATCATGAAACATAAGCTTAAATAAGATGAAACATGATGTAATATTGCTAATATGATGTTGTTTGGTATATGTTGATGCTTGCTTGATGATTACTAGTAATATGATGATTGATCATCATAGTGAACTTGTTAGATCATGATTAAATACATGATTTAACAAGAGAAGTGGAGATTATGTGGTTACATAAAGTAATCACCTCCATATTTAGACATGAACTTGGTGACAAAATGACTTCTTGTAAAATAACAAACAAAGTGATCTAATAATCTTGTAGATCTAAAACTTGTGAATGATTTTCCTAGATAAACCAAGTTTAAAAGACGGTTTTCGAAAGATCATGATCCTTACACTATTTTGGGAATAAAGTAAGTATATGGATACTAGTGACACATGAATATGTTGAAAATAAATATTTTTGTAAAATATGTTCACAAGTTGTGAACATCTAAAAATCCCGAGAATGAGATTTTAAATAAAGTAGACACACTTTGGAGGGTAACTAAACCTACTAAACGCCATACCAAGTTACTACGCGTTTTTATGAAACATCAAGTTCATGTTGGTTTGTAAATGGAATAGTTTGCTCTTGGTAAATTGTTGTTGATTGTTGAATGATTTTTGGAAAAGAAAATGATATGCTTATTAGCATGGACGCCTCCATTTACAAAAGAAACTCTGGCGAAATTTTCTAAAAATTCCAACACATAGAAAATATTTTCTAACAAGTGTTACAAGTGTATTTTTAACTATGATCTTTCCACAAAAGTCAGAGTGTGACATTTGAATTGTGTGGTATGTGATAGAAGTAGTGAGTAGATAAACCGTACGTAGGATACGTGTTATGCATGCACGAGAAACTGATTGTTATATGTACCTTATTAGGACGTGCTTGATTCCTGTTTATTAGAGTAACTAATCTAACCGAGCAAACCAAGGTGAGTTCACACGCTTTCTAAGGCATGGGATTCCCGGTGGTTGGGAATGGGTTAAAGAATTAAAACGGAACCTACATGTCCTCCTTGGGTAGGATATGTACCGCCATCCTCCATGGGTAGGATGCCAATATTAATCCTGCGTATTCTCCTTGGGTAGAATATGTACGTTTGTCCTCCTTGGGTAGGACAACAACCTTAAAACTTACTAGACAAAACTCTATCATTAAGTCCCTCATTTTATATCGACTTAATCGCCGAGGCCAATGGCGAGCGGGTCATTAGTTAATAGCGCTATTAGGTTTAACAAACCTCACACCGTGCCAGTCGGACGGGCGTGTACTAATGGACTATGGCAAACTGTCAATGATGATAGAGATTGACGTAGGGCACAACTTACTTTCGTTAGTAGTCGATATGGTAACGGTCTAGTGGTTCACATGGGGAAGCCCCCACTGATTATGGGTATGGTTTGGGTAATAAAGAAGGAACTAGTTAATCATATTTTCAACTATGGGGTAACCCCCACGGCAAAGTAAGCCAGCAGAAGACAAACCATGTTTTCAGAAACAACTTAAAACTAAACAACCAACTGTGAACTCACTCAACTTTGTTGTTGACTCGTTGTTACATGCCTTACAGGTCGTTAGATGCTTATGGAGCTTGCACGAGGAGGAGGTCGGCGTTGGATATGGACTGTTATGTCCCGTGCTTAATATTTGAACTTTATGAACTTATAAGACTTATGTTTTGGTTTCACATTTTATGCTTCCGCTGTTTAATTTGAACTTGGTTAACTAGCTTTTGATCACCAATTATATTGTGTGGTTGGATTTTATCTATCTTAAATACATTGTTCAATATGATTGGTGGCTTGATCCTGGTCATGTCACGCCTCCAAGCGGTGATACTCCGCATGGTGGATTTTGGGGGTGTGACACTATGTGTAAAACTGATAAAAAAATAATTAATCGCATGTTGCAACAGACCTATCAAACGGGAAAAATAGACGCGCTGCGACGGACATGTCAAACAGGAAAAAAATAGATGAAAAAATGTTGAACCCCACACGCACGTTGCGACATGTTAACTCGGAAATTTAGAACGACACGTTAAACGGAGAACTTATGAAAGATGTAAAGTATATAAGAGATTAAAGTTAAAAGTAAAAAAAAGTGTTGAGATTAAATTGCGAAAGATGAAAAGCTTTGGGTTAAAAGTAAAAAAAATAAAGGGGTTAAATTGCAAAAGATGAAAACTTTTGGATTAGAAGTGAAAAATCAAATTAATCAAAGGGATTAAAATAACAAAGATTGAAACTTTAGACTTAAATTGCCAAAGATTGAAACTTTAGAGTTAAAAAAGAAATCAATTTCAGATTATGAAAACAAAAGAGATAAATAGATTTAGTTAAATTGATGTTTAATATTATTATTATTATTTAATAAAAGAGATAAATAAAAAATAAAGATGAGAAATTACCAGAGAATGGCACATGTACAAAAAGGATTTGTATTTATTAGTATAGAAAGATTTGTTAGTAAATAAATATGCCTTGAATTGTTAATTTTAAGATTTTGTTCACAACTGATTCCGACGAGAACCGTTTACACAAGAACGGTTTAACCTGGTTCCGAACAGAACTGAAACCTTTAAAATACGATTCGGTTATGGTTTTTATATTTAATATTAAACGGTTCTGGTTCGCTTTCAATTCGGTTCAATTCAATCCGGTTCTGAACCGTTACACAGCCCTAGCTATCCTATGTTATACAAAAGGCTATGTAATCATTCTAATGTTTCTTTGATGAAGGGATTTTCAATTTCAATTTGTTGCTTAAAATTTGTGATGTGTAAATCCACACTGAGTTTACATTTTCACTTTAAGAAAACTCAACCATGTATACTATATTTTAATATATTATAATGCATATAATATGAGCATTTTAAAAACCCAAAAGTTAATAACTAATTAATTAGCTATTACACTTTATCTCCCTAATTAAAAACTAAGTACCACACGTTTGTTAAACAGCCATAATTTTTTCGTACGTTAGTATTTTAAAAAAAATACACTATAAATACAAGCATTTTATTACCTTTAGTTTGAGTGTAGTATTGGTATAGTTTTTTATTAAAAAGATATTGATCTGTTATGTGATTAACTAAATTAAATGAAAATCGATTAACCGAAAACTGAATTAACCAAAATCGGTTATCGGTTTTTTTTTTTTTTGTACCCTCCTTTAACCAAAAAAAGTTGAACCGAACCATTCATATTTTTCTAGCTTTTATATCTTCAGTTCATGTATTTCATATTTTATACCTCCCTTTCAATGTTTTAAAAGTGTGAGAAGTGTTTTAAACCATTAGATATTTGATCTAATGGTTGAGATCAATAGGGACCAAATTACAAATTGTGTTTTAATTATTTGAACTGTTTTGAAAATTGTAGGGGTAATAGTGTCTTTGTATATGTTTCAAATTAGGTAACCTCTCCTAAATTCTAGCGATTCACTCCTAAATTCTATCGATTCAATTTTAAACTTATTTTAAAATTCGGACATTCTAAAAAATCCAGAAATATCTAACTGCTAAAAGAAATATATAACACTATACATCTATCATATAACACTATATAACACCATATAACAACATATAACACCATATAACACTATGTAACACCATATAACATCATATATGTGACACCTCGGAAATTCCTGTCCAATTAAATAAAGACACGTGTCCTCTGCGACAGACGTGTCAGAGAAACCGGGTTTAATAAAGAGATATGTGGTAGGACTTAATTAAAAAGGGGCGTCATGTATTTTAATTACCGCTGAACGACCCAAGGGCGATATGTTATTAAAACACCTCTGAGCGACCCGACATTTTATAAATCCCAAGATCCTTAAATCAGTTTATGATCATCTCGTACAATAACCGGTTGTTCTCGATAAATAAAGTTCATCTTTATAAAGGACAATGGAAGTGAAGGTTGTTACTACTCCTAAATCTAATAAAATCCTCATGGTTAATATTAGTTGTATAATTAACCAAGTCATATAAAATTGCAAGACCCATTCTTGAAATATCCGTCATGTGCCAAGACTTATATGAGATTTGAAATGGGGGACATGTAAGAGACTTCTCACCATGCAATGACTGATCTTGAAGGCCCCACATCTGTAAAAGTGAAGGCATGTTTCGGTTTTTGTGAAATGCATGGTCAAGACTTAAAAATTTGTAAGTTTTTGTCTTCTGACCATCGCATACGGACCGCAAGGCTCATGGCTTACGGTCCGTAAGCAGGGTATATAGATTCTGTTCCGCATGAACGGTTACGGACCGCAAAGCTCTAGACTTACGGTCCGTAAAGAAGGCACCCGAACTATGTTTCAGTAAAGTTGGTTACGGATCGCAAGGCGTGTAGCATACGGTTCGCAAGAGGTCCTTACGGACCGTAAAGCCTCAAGCTTACGGTCCGTAAGACCGTCGCTGGCAGTATGTTTTGGACAGCTGCCTGTCCATTGCTTGTAACCGACTTAAATTGTAAAATTGAGTTACTATGGGCTGCATAGGCTGTTTATAGCCCCTTAGGGACAATTGTAATGATCTTATATCAACACTAGACTTGCTTGGCTTGATCCAAGAGTCTTGGGTTCCCTATATAAAGAACTTGACCTTGAACATTTGAGCTTTGCTCACTTGGGAAGTTTGGCTAGGCACTTCTGGGAATCCTCTGGTCATCAAGGCAATTTCTTAAGCTCTCTAAATCACCTTAGGACTCTTGTAAGTGTCCTTAACCCTCTTTAATCCTTTCTAGCTTAGTTAATTAAGCAAAAGTCAAACCGTCGTAAGTAAGGTTTGACTTCGTGATTAAGCATAATGTGCTTTGTCTAACCACGAATTAAAAGTACCTTTAGGAAGGTAATTAAGTGGGTAACAAACCCTTAAAAGGGTATTTCCAGATTCCCACTCTAAGCATGTTAATTGTCGAGTCAAAGCTAATTAGAAAAAGTCAACAGAATGCTTATCTTTAGATTAATGCATAATTAGCAATGTAGGTTGTATGTAACCTGTTTGAAAATTTATATAACTTGGTAATAAGTGTAAGAACATGTTCCAACATGTTCAACTCGACAATTTTCTGTTTAGACCCGGTTCGGAACCGAAAGTCGCATAGTTGACTTTCGCTTTGACTTTCAGTTCTGACCCATTTTAGGCAAGTTTGAATCTGCCTTAGAGCTTCTTTTGAACCTATTAACATGTTAGTATATCCTCCTGTGATTATACAATGTGGTTCATTAGATATCTAGTTCGTATGCATGTTTCCGCTAAAAGCCCATATGTTGACCATTATGCCCGAATGTCCAGGAATCATAATTTTTGAAAATATAAAAGGGTAGACACCTTAGTTACTGAAATATAAAGTTGTCCTCAAAATTTGACATCAATTCGAGGTCTAGATTAAGAGTTATGCTCATTAGCGTAATTAGAGGCTTTCTTAGTAAATTATTAGCATACTTAACGCATAGCCTATCTAAACCCGAATTTTATGCCAAAACTTTATACCCACTGTTATAAAATAATATTTTGGGAATTTTAAAGATTTTTATTTATTTTTAGGCTGAGCATAACTAGAGGTTCTAAGCTTCTTTCGGCTTATGCCGGTTTTACCCTTTTCGGTCATAAAATGAGTTTTACATAACCTTTTGACCCGAAACCTTTTTCCAACTGATTTGTTATATTAAATATCATACTTTGAGCCTTCTGGAAATATAAGAATATCAGCATTTCTTTTAAAACCCGGAAATGGCTCCAAATCGCCTTTTTAGGCATTTTTACGACATAGTATATGTCAAAATGAGATTTTATATAAAAGGCCTAATACCTACTGATATATTTTATAAAAAATATACCTTATAACAGTAGTCTAAAGTTGGAAACTCAGATTTCCCATTTTACCCTTTTTAGCCTATGTAAAATTACTAAAATGCCCTTATGAGGCGTAATTGGCATATAAAAACATTTGGGGCATATTTGGGCATACCTTTCTGATATTACAACATATTTTGTGCATATGATCTCAGGAAACTTGCATATGACTTATATGGTTACTCGTTACGCACTTTCGCGTTCGGATCGGCTTATGTGACTAGTTCACACATATTAGCCGAAGCGGGTCAAACCATATCATCTAAGTCTCAAAATTCAGAATGTATTTAGTTTACCCATATTATACAAGTATCCAAACTTGTAGGGTCTAAATCACATTCCTCCCCAGTTTTCGCATTCCTCGCGATTAAACCATAATTACTCTTTGAAACTAACCGGTCTAAGCTTAGGCTATGTTAAAAGACCCGTTAGAATTCTAATAGGTTATTATAACCTTCGTTCCAGAGTAGGAGCCCAGTAAAAGACACGTGCATATTTGAAATTGTGGTTATACTTGCTCAGGTAAATACTTTTAACTTATTTTCCCTATACGGGCTTGGGGGTACGGTATGTAATATACCGCTTGGTCGGGCGGTTGGTTCCATCTCATTAGTAGATGGGTATTACCAATGGGACCCGTTTGAAAATCTGGTGTTGTTTGTTTCTTGTACCTTTGGGAGCTTAATGACCATGTCCTGGATATCCTTGGCATCATTTTTGGCCACGACCTCGACAGTCGGGTGTAGGCGTACACCCGGTCTTATGTCTATTATTTTTAAGGTATTAACGTTGGCTTCCCGCCGCGGACTTATACCATGTGGTGTGTCATTTAACCTTAAACCCGACACGACTCGGGCGACTGAACGGTCAACAAACATGTAAATCTTTTACAAGTTTAACTCTGCTTAATTATTCCCAAGTTATAAAATGTTTTGTGCTTTGTGCATTTAAAACCAATATTTTTAAATATTTTCAAAATGAGTCAGTTAAATTGTATTTACCAGTGCAAACTGACGTATTTTCCCCAAAAAGATTAAGTGCAGGTGCTATACGGAATAGGCTGGTTTCTCCTTAGCATCGTAGAGTCTCGCAAGCTTTTGGGATGCTTAACCTGTTGAACAAATTTCTTTCTTTTTACTTCGATCCGCCTGTGGATCTATTTTGACTGGTTGTGATACTTGATATTACAATTAATAGTTGAAATAAATCTATTTTCATTTGCTTCCGCTGTGCATTATAATTTGTGTTGTTTGACATATGATGATATCAACTACGTCACGGATCCCCCACCGGGCCCACCGGTGATACACGTGGAAATCGGGGTGTGACAGGTTGGTATCAGAGCCAACACTGAGTGAATTAAACACTAGCCTTTTGTGTTTAATCTCAGTGCGCAAATTTGCACATTCTTCGAGTTCCAAGTCTAGACATTGAACATAGGACAAACTCTGCTTTGTTTTATTTTGAGTCTTTTATAAGTATATTATTGTGGTTATCTAAATATGGTATGCAGGTCATCATGCCACCCAGATTCCTTCGAGGTAGAGGCAAAGGACCCGTGACAGGTCATGATCACGAAGCCGGGCCTTCGCACCGGCGAACCCCATCCATTACTATGAGCACCAGCCCGCAAGAGCCCTGGAGACTCTATGTCGAACCAGGAAGGCGATCAGTGTCCCTTAGCTCCTCTCCTTCGTACCAACATTCATTTGGGCCCAATTCTGAAAACGAGCCCAATAACCAGCCTCCAGCTTTCATACCTCTCCAAAGATCCAATTCTCACCATTCTTTTGGCAGCCCAACACCCGTCTTCCAAAGCCGGTTTAACCCGGCTAACCTTTTGCCTGAACCCATGGGTTTTAACCCACTCGGACCGGGAGACCACTTTCCAGAGGAGAACGACATGGATGAGGATACTGACCCCGTGGAGCCAGCATCAGGAACGCCGAACCATCCCATCGAGATATCAGATGGGTCATCATTTCATGGATCGCCATATCGTGGTCCAGACAGCTACGAGGAAAGGTTCCGAAACATTGACTGGTACTTCACACCGTCTGAACACTCGCATCATGAGCAGCAACAGGATCCTTCAGTGGGTCATCAATTTGTGGCAGTCACGCCACCGCCGCCACCGCCAGTAGAGCCGCAGCAGCCGCCTCCGGAGCCACCGAGGCGAAGAAGGTCTAATGCACGGATGTCCGTGCGAGGTGGAGTTCGGATTGCTACTCCCCAGCCATCTAGTGGCAGCCACTATCCCCCACTTCAGGAGGAAGAAGACCCCTATGATGGTGGTCCGTCAAGCCCCATACCAGATGTCAACTCAGTACCTGTGGTACCACCTCTGGGTTTCGATAACCCGATTCCTGCATATGCTGGGTCAGCGGCATACAACCCATTTGAGCAGCCGGCACACACCCACTACAACTACAACTACGGTTATGCAGAGGTAGATCCATACCTAGTAGCTCGGGATTACAATGCTCTTCATCCTGAAGGACCATATGGAGGGCCATGGACTACTGGTTACCCGACTTATGGGTACCAGCATCAGCCACCTCCTCCGCCGGTGTATCAGCCGCCTCAGCCACCGATTCAACAGGAAGTCCTTGAAAGGCTGAGTCAAGTTGAGCAAGAAGTTCGTGAAGACCGCAAAGAGCGGCAAGGATTCTTCAAGGGGCTGTCAGATTTGCTTAAAGGGAAATCGAAGAGGAGGGGTCATTGAAAACCCTTGTTACTTATTTGTATTGTAATTCAGTCCCTGCGTGGACTTGTTATTTCAGTATTCAGCTCCTGCGTGAGCTTGTTGTTTGTATTCCGCTCCTGCGTGAGCAAGTTTGGTTAGTTAACCCCTACGTGGGTATGTTCTTGTTTCCCGCTCCTGCGTGGGCATTTTTATTTATTTTGGTAGAAAGTCCCGTTTGGGCAATTGTAGTATTGTCTTAGAACTATGTGTGAGATGTTTTAATTAAGTTTCTTTATTATTGCATGCATAAATTATGAAAATAAATGAAAAATTTAAAAGGATCTGCCATTATAATTAATTGGTAAAATCTAAAGTGAACCAAGACCTAGCTTTGTGAAACAAAGCCAAGATGGTAGTTCCATAATTAGGTTAAGATCCATAATTAACATCTCAATTTAGGACTGTTCTGCGTTAATTATTAAAAGAATCTTAGAGGTAAAACCTAGCCCTTGTGTTATTGAAACCTGGCCAAGATGGTATAACCCACATAATAGATTCCAATTATTAACATCTAGTATGTTAAAGCTCTTGGCAAACTGTGAATCAGTAAAGTCACACAGGCCATGTATATTTGGGTTACTTTCAACATTCCCTTAAATTAATTAACCACTTCTTTGAAAGTGAAGTGCCTGTGGGCAATAATTAAATGTCCTCCGTGACTAAGGACAGTGGTAGCTCATGACTCCCTGTTAATTAATGGTATAGAACTATGATTCGACCTAAAACACCTAGATATTGTAAAATCTTGGTTATTGAAATATCTTTATTGTCCTTGTGACTAGGCCTATGTGCTAAGGATTAAAGTATTATAGGATAATAAAATCCTGATGTTTTAATAAATTAACCTAAAATGGCAATTTAAAACCTTGGTTAATAGAACATAAAATACTATAAAAGAGCCTTTAAGTAAAACCTTGTCTATTATTTTATATGTAGTGTTGAAGCTACATGACTAGATCAGAGGAAGCCAATAGCCATCCGGTTGAGAACCGTGATGATGTAAAGTTCCTAGTAACCAGTGCCGAATTAAAAGCAATTGTAAATGAAGCAGTTGACAAAGCCTTAGCGCGACAGTATAGTGAATTCAGTGAAACCCACAGTAAAACCCTGTCTGCACCTCATGCTAAGCCAAAGAACCATTCTGAGGTTCGCAACAAGCCGCCACCTGCTTCTCCCAAACCTAAGAAAGATGAGGATCGTCATTCCTCCAATGAAAACAGTGTTCACCCTAAAAAGCTTGTGGTTGATGAAACCCCACGTGCTAAAGGTTGCACGTATAAGTATTTTGTGTCATGTAAACCTCGAGAGTTTACAGGGGAGAAAGGGGCAGTTGATTGTATGACATGGCTCGATGAGATTGAGACGGTGGTAGACATTAGTGGATGTGCTGAGAGGGACATGGTGAAGTTTGCATCACAATCCTTCAAAGGTGAGGCGTTGGCTTGGTGGGGAGCATTGATCCAGGCATCTGGGAAAGCTACCTTGTATAGTATGTCATGGGAGCAGTTTGTTGCTCTTATCAAGGAAAACTACTGCCCTCAACATGAGGTTGAGCGTATTGAATCTGAATTCCTATCCCTGGTTATGAAAAACCTTGATTGTCAAGCATACCTCACCAGTTTTAACACCTTATCCAGATTAGTACCTTACCTGGTAACCCCTGAACCAAAAAGGATCGCGCGTTTTATTGGGGGTTTGGCCCCTGAGATCAAGGCCAGTGTGAAGGCCTCGCGACAAGTTACGTTTCGATCTGTCACCGACTTATCTCTGTCACTCACCCAAGATGCAGCAAGACAGAGAGCCCTAAAAAGTTCGGAATCTGACAAAAGGAAACGGGAAGATGATAACTCTCATAGACCAAGCAAAAGGCATAAGGGAAACCGTGATGGTAAGAAGGGCTCTGAGGCCAGGAAAAATGAGAACCGATCGGGCGATAGGCCCAAGTGCAAGACTTGTCAAAAGCACCATTTTGGGAGGTGCAGGTTTGAGCAAGGATCCCAGTCCAAAAAGTGTGGGATATGCAAGTCCTCTGAGCATAGGACTCTTGAATGCAAAAAGTTAAAGGATGCAACTTGTTTTAGTTGCAATGAGAAGGGGCATATCAAGACTAACTGCCCAAAGAACGCCAAGAAGGCTGAGGATGGAAAGAAGACCAACGCTAGGGTCTTTCAAATGAATGTCCAAGAAGCCATCCAGAACGACAACGTCATAACTGGTACGTTTCTCATCAACGACGTTTTCGCAAGAGTATTATTTGATTCGGGCGCGGATAAATCTTTTGTGGATAGTAAATTCTGTGAGCTGTTAAGATTGCCTGTTAAAACCCTTAGTGCTAAGTATGAGGTAGAGTTGGCAGATGGTACCTTAGAAACAGTCTCGACTGTGTTAGATGGATGTGCTATATCCATTAGGAACCACTCTTTTCCTCTATCCTTGCTACCCTTCAAGTTAGCTGGTTTCGATGTAGTATTGGGTATGGATTGGTTATCACATAACCAAGCCCAGATTGTATGCAGTAGAAGGCAAGTAATAATCAAGACTCCATCTGGTGAATCACTCACCATTCAGGGAGATACTCGTCATGGATTGCCTAAGCAGTTGTCTATGCTCAAGGCATCCCAATGTTTGAAAAATGGCTGTGTTATCTATATGGCACAGGTAACCATTGATGAACAAAAGCCGAAGATTGAAGATATCCCCGTTATATCTGAATACCCTGAAGTATTTCCAGAAGAACTGCCTGGTTTGCCACCAGACCGACAAGTGGAGTTTAGAATCGATATTATTCCTGGAGCCGCACCGACTGCTAGGGCACCGTATAGATTAGCGCCAACGGAGATGAAGGAATTGAGAACACAGTTAGATGATTTGCTGGCTAAAGGTTTCATAAGACCTAGTTCGTCTCCTTGGGGAGCACCAATTCTATTTGTCAAGAAGAAAGATGGTTCGATGCGTCTATGTATCGACTATCGAGAACTCAACAAGGTTACCATTAAAAATAGGTATCCTCTACCCAGGATCGACGATCTATTCGATCAACTTCAAGGGGCAAGCTACTTCTCCAAGATAGATCTGAGATCAGGATATCATCAGTTGAGGGTTAAGGAAGAAGACGTTCATAAGACTGCATTTAGGACTCGTTATGGCCACTACGAGTTCCTAGTGATGCCTTTCGGGCTCACAAACGCACCTGCCGCATTCATGGATCTCATGAATCGCGTTTGCAAACCTTACTTGGATAAATTCGTCATAGTCTTCATTGACGACATTCTCATTTATTCCAAGAGTAAAGCTGATCACGAGAAACACCTCCGCAGTATTCTAAAGCTGCTTCACCTAGAAAAGCTGTATGCCAAGTTTTCCAAATGTGAGTTTTGGTTAAGAGAAGTCCAATTTCTTGGACACGTGGTCAGTGAGCGTGGTATTCAAGTGGATCCCGCTAAAGTTGAAGCCGTCATGAATTGACAAGAACCAAAGACACCTACGGAAATTCGCAGTTTCCTAGGTTTAGCTGGATACTACAGGAGATTCATCGAGAATTTCTCAAGAATTGCAGCACCCCTAACTTTGCTGACTCGCAAGAATAGTAAATTCAATTGGGGACCTAAGCAGCAAGAGTCATTCGATACTTTGAAGCAGAAATTAAGTAACGCTCCTGTGTTGACGTTACCTGATGGTATTGATGAATTTGTAGTCTATTGTGATGCATCACACACCGGGATGGGTTGTGTGTTAATGCAGAAAGGCAAGGTTATTGCCTACGCTTCACGACAATTGAAAGTGCATGAGAAAAATTACACCACTCATGATTTAGAATTGGGTGCTGTTATATTTGCACTAAAGTTGTGGAGGCACTACCTGTATGGCACGAAGTGTGTGATCTACTCTGATCACAAAAGCCTGCAACACCTGTTCAACCAGAAAGAATTGAATATGAGGCAGCGACGATGGATGGAAACTCTAAATGACTATGATTGTGAAATAAGATACCATCCAGGCAAGGCCAACGTAGTCGCAGATGCCCTCAGCAGGAAGGAAAGGATAAAGCCAATCCGAATCAACGCCAAAAGCATTGAGGTCAGGAATGGTCTGCATGAAAGGTTGTTAGCTGCACAGAAGGAAGCAGTGCTAGAAGCTAATTACCCCAATGAGAACCTAGGAGTGACTGAAGAACAGTTATCCTATGGCAAGGACGGAATCTTGAGATTGAATGGAAGAATATGGGTTCCTATTTATGGAGGTCTCCGTGACGTCATCCTTAAGGAAGCCCACAGTTCTAAATATTCCGTCCATCCTGGAGCGGATAAGATGTACCAGGATGTGAAGGCAAATTATTGGTGGATAGGCTTGAAGAAGTCTATAGCCACCCATGTGGCTAAATGTCTGACGTGCGCTCAAGGTAAAGCTGAGCATCAGAAACCGTCAGGTTTATTGCAACAGCCTGAAATTCCCACCTGGAAATGGGAGATGGTAACGATGGATTTTATTACCAAGTTACCTAAAACGCCAAAGGGAAATGATACCATTTGGGTGATAGTGGATCGACTAACTAAGTCAGCTCATTTCCTACCCATTAGAGAAACTTTCAGTTCTGACATGTTAGCCCAATTATATATGGATAAGATAGTAGCTCTACATGGCGTACCGGTATCCATCATTTCTGATCGAGATACCAGATATACATCTCACTTCTGGAAAAGTTTCCAGAGGTCTCTAGGTTCGCAACTGAATTTCAGTACGGCTTATCATCCGCAGACGGATGGGCAAAGTGAGCGTACTATTCAAACCCTAGAGGACATGCTTCGTGCATGTGTGATAGACCTAGGAGGAAGTTGGGATAGACACCTGCCTCTAATAGAGTTCTCATACAATAATAGCTACCCCACCAGCATTAAGGCTGCGCCTTTTGAGGCTCTATATGGTAGAAGATGCAGAACGCCCATTTGCTGGGCCGAGGTAGGAGACGTTCAAGTATCAGGACCGGAGTTAGTCCTGGATACGACTGACAAAGTTACCCAAATCATTGAGCACCTAAAAGCTGCCCGTGACAGGCAGAAAAGCTATGCCGATGGTAAGCGAAAATCCCTCAAATTTGAGGTCGACGATAAAGTTTTGCTCAAAGTGTCTCCTTGGAAGGGAGTAATGAGATTTGGGAAGAAAGGTAAGCTAAGCCCAAGATACATTGGACCATTCGAAATCATCGAATGTGTAGGATCAGTGGCTTATAAGTTAAACTTACCAGAAGAGCTTAGTGGCATTCACAATGTGTTCCACATCTGCAATTTAAAGAAATGTCTGGCTGATGAATCGCTAGTCATACCCCATACAGATGTGCATATTGATGAGAGTTTGAAATTTATAGAAAAACCTGTGTCAATTGAGGACCGACAGGTAAAGAAACTTCGGAGGAAGTATGTGCCCATTGTCAAGGTCAAATGGGAGGGCCGTAGAGGTCCTGATTATACGTGGGAGTTAGAATCCACGATGAAGGAGAAATACCCTCAATTATTCCAATAAATCTCGAGGTCGAGATTTCTTTTAAGGGGGTGAGGATGTGACACCTCGGAAATTCCTGTCCAATTAAATAAAGACACGTGTCCTCTGCGACAGACGTGTCAGAGAAACCGGGTTTAATAAAGAGATATGTGGTAGGACTTAATTAAAAAGGGGCGTCATGTATTTTAATTACCGCTGAACGACCCAAGGGCGACATGTTATTAAAACACCTCTGAGCGACCCGACATTTTATAAATCCCAAGATCCTTAAATCAGTTTATGATCATCTCGTACAATAACCGGTTGTTCTCGATAAATAAAGTTCATCTTTATAAAGGACAATGGAAGTGAAGGTTGTTACTACTCCTAAATCTAATAAAATCCTCATGGTTAATATTAGTTGTATAATTAACCAAGTCATATAAAATTGCAAGACCCATTCTTGAAATATCCGTCATGTGCCAAGACTTATATGAGATTTGAAATGGGGGACATGTAAGAGACTTCTCACCATGCAATGACTGATCTTGAAGGCCCCACATCTGTAAAAGTGAAGGCATGTTTCGGTTTTTGTGAAATGCATGGTCAAGACTTAAAAATTTGTAAGTTTTTGTCTTCTGACCATCGCATACGGACCGCAAGGCTCATGGCTTACGGTCCGTAAGCAGGGTATATAGATTCTGTTCCGCATGAACGGTTACGGACCGCAAAGCTCTAGACTTACGGTCCGTAAAGAAGGCACCTGAACTATGTTTCAGTAAAGTTGGTTACGGATCGCAAGGCGTGTAGCATACGGTTCGCAAGAGGTCCTTACGGACCGTAAAGCCTCAAGCTTACGGTCCGTAAGACCGTCGCTGGCAGTATGTTTTGGACAGCTGCCTGTCCATTGCTTGTAACCGACTTAAATTGTAAAATTGAGTTACTATGGGCTGCATAGGCTGTTTATAGCCCCTTAGGGACAATTGTAATGATCTTATATCAACACTAGACTTGCTTGGCTTGATCCAAGAGTCTTGGGTTCCCTATATAAAGAACTTGACCTTGAACATTTGAGCTTTGCTCACTTGGGAAGTTTGGCTAGGCACTTCTGGGAATCCTCTGGTCATCAAGGCAATTTCTTAAGCTCTCTAAATCACCTTAGGACTCTTGTAAGTGTCCTTAACCCTCTTTAATCCTTTCTAGCTTAGTTAATTAAGCAAAAGTCAAACCGTCGTAAGTAAGGTTTGACTTCGTGATTAAGCATAATGTGCTTTGTCTAACCACGAATTAAAAGTACCTTTAGGAAGGTAATTAAGTGGGTAACAAACCCTTAAAAGGGTATTTCCAGATTCCCACTCTAAGCATGTTAATTGTCGAGTCAAAGCTAATTAGAAAAAGTCAACAGAATGCTTATCTTTAGATTAATGCATAATTAGCAATGTAGGTTGTATGTAACCTGTTTGAAAATTTATATAACTTGGTAATAAGTGTAAGAACATGTTCCAACATGTTCAACTCGACAATTTTCTGTTTAGACCCGGTTCGGAACCGAAAGTCGCATAGTTGACTTTCGCTTTGACTTTCAGTTCTGACCCATTTTAGGCAAGTTTGAATCTGCCTTAGAGCTTCTTTTGAACCTATTAACATGTTAGTATATCCTCCTGTGATTATACAATGTGGTTCATTAGATATCTAGTTCGTATGCATGTTTCCGCTAAAAGCCCATATGTTGACCATTATGCCCGAATGTCCAGGAATCATAATTTTTGAAAATATAAAAGGGTAGACACCTTAGTTACTGAAATATAAAGTTGTCCTCAAAATTTGACATCAATTCGAGGTCTAGATTAAGAGTTATGCTCATTAGCGTAATTAGAGGCTTTCTTAGTAAATTATTAGCATACTTAACGCATAGCCTATCTAAACCCGAATTTTATGCCAAAACTTTATACCCACTGTTATAAAATAATATTTTGGGAATTTTAAAGATTTTTATTTATTTTTAGGCTGAGCATAACTAGAGGTTCTAAGCTTCTTTCGGCTTATGCCGGTTTTACCCTTTTCGGTCATAAAATGAGTTTTACATAACCTTTTGACCCGAAACCTTTTTCCAACTGATTTGTTATATTAAATATCATACTTTGAGCCTTCTGGAAATATAAGAATATCAGCATTTCTTTTAAAACCCGGAAATGGCTCCAAATCGCCTTTTTAGGCATTTTTACGACATAGTATATGTCAAAATGAGATTTTATATAAAAGGCCTAATACCTACTGATATATTTTATAAAAAATATACCTTATAACAGTAGTCTAAAGTTGGAAACTCAGATTTCCCATTTTACCCTTTTTAGCCTATGTAAAATTACTAAAATGCCCTTATGAGGCGTAATTGGCATATAAAAACATTTGGGGCATATTTGGGCATACCTTTCTGATATTACAACATATTTTGTGCATATGATCTCAGGAAACTTGCATATGACTTATATGGTTACTCGTTACGCACTTTCGCGTTCGGATCGGCTTATGTGACTAGTTCACACATATTAGCCGAAGCGGGTCAAACCATATCATCTAAGTCTCAAAATTCAGAATGTATTTAGTTTACCCATATTATACAAGTATCCAAACTTGTAGGGTCTAAATCACATTCCTCCCCGGTTTTCGCATTCCTCGCGATTAAACCATAATTACTCTTTGAAACTAACCGGTCTAAGCTTAGGCTATGTTAAAAGACCCGTTAGAATTCTAATAGGTTATTATAACCTTCGTTCCAGAGTAGGAGCCCAGTAAAAGACACGTGCATTTTTGAAATTGTGGTTATACTTGCTCAGGTAAATACTTTTAACTTATTTTCCCTATACGGGCTTGGGGGTACGGTATGTAATATACCGCTTGGTCGGGCGGTTGGTTCCATCTCATTAGTAGATGGGTATTACCAATGGGACCCGTTTGAAAATCTGGTGTTGTTTGTTTCTTGTACCTTTGGGAGCTTAATGACCATGTCCCGGATATCCTTGGCATCATTTTTGGCCACGACCTCGACAGTCGGGTGTAGGCGTACACCCGGTCTTATGTCTATTATTTTTAAGGTATTAACGTTGGCTTCCCACCGCGGACTTATACCATGTGGTGTGTCATTTAACCTTAAACCCGACACGACTCGGGCGACTGAACGGTCAACAAACATGTAAATCTTTTACAAGTTTAACTCTGCTTAATTATTCCCAAGTTATAAAATGTTTTGTGCTTTGTGCATTTAAAACCAATATTTTTAAATATTTTCAAAATGAGTCAGTTAAATTGTATTTACCAGTGCAAACTGACGTATTTTCCCCAAAAAGATTAAGTGCAGGTGCTATACGGAATAGGCTGGTTTCTCCTTAGCATCGTAGAGTCTCGCAAGCTTTTGGGATGCTTAACCTGTTGAACAAATTTCTTTCTTTTTACTTCGATCCGCCTGTGGATCTATTTTGACTGGTTGTGATACTTGATATTACAATTAATAGTTGAAATAAATCTATTTTCATTTGCTTCCGCTGTGCATTATAATTTGTGTTGTTTGACATATGATGATATCAACTACGTCACGGATCCCCCACCGGGCCCACCGGTGATACACGTGGAAATCGGGGTGTGACAATATAACACTATGTAACACTATATAACAATATATAACACTATACATCTATCATAGACATGCTATTAGGCAAATATAACAATACATAACACTATATAACTCTAAATAACACTATATGACACCATATAATACCATATAACACTATACATCCATCATATAACACTGTATAACACCAAAAAACAATATATAACACCATATAACACTATATAACACTAATAAAAATATATAACACTATACAGTTCTGAACGAGATGACACAAATTCATAGATTAATTCTTGTTTACCCTTTTGAATTAATTTAGATTGAGGACACATGTCATCACCACATTATTTCTCACCCTTCTCACACTTTTAGATTAATGTACAGGATCCTCTACCTATAATTCCATTTCATTTATATATACATCAATTTCATGTATATATGCCTCAAATTCATGTATCTAATCAAAAGTTTTAGCTCAAGTTTGGTTTTATCTATTAACCAAATTAAACGAACCAAACCAAAAGCCATTAATCTAACCAAATAAACCAAATTGATTAACCGAATACTAGTTGGTTAATATAATAGACTAACCGATGACATCGATTTCGGCTTCAATTGAGGATAATAACCTACCCAACCAAACCATACACACCATGACAGTGTTTATGTTTCCCGTTTCATTGCGCGGATACCCCTCTAGTACTATATTATAATGCATTTTGGAAGGACATTTTAAGATACCCAAAATTTAATAACTTTTTTTTGTTTAATGCATAAGGTACTACCTTAAAATGAGGGTAAATTAGTCTTTCAAGCACTAATTACACTTTAATCCCTCATGTTAATTACATTTTAATTTCCACATCTTTATAAATTATGGTCAATTAGTTAGTAGTTACACTTTATCCCCCTTGTAAAAAATTAACTGCCGCACGATTTTTAAACAACCATAACTTTTCATACATTAAAAAAATTAGGTTACACCATAAAAACGAGCATTTTATTCTCTTTAATTTGCAAATACTGTTGTTATATATTTTTTTAAATAAAAAATACATTATTAACAATGTCTAGTGGTATAAAAGAAATTGTGTATTTGCAAACATGAAGCACACAATTACTGGATAAAAAGGGTATGGGGGTCATGGTTGGGACATGATTCGCCACATAGGAACATGAATGGAAGGCTACGACACTCCCTTGCATGATCCACTATAGTTTGCATGGATTAAACCATGGCAACCATGGTCATCCTTTCCATTTTTCAAGAAATCATTTCCTTTTTCTTCAGACAAAGATAAATTAAAATAAATAAGGGGATAGTGGTTTGGGTCCTGACCACACCCTTAGGGTATTAGATTTGGAGGGTGGATTAGAAGTGAGTGACATGGCACTGATGTGGAGGGTCATGGTGGTCATGAGGGTCATGACCACACCCTATAGTAATTGTCACACCCCAACCGATGGCGGAAACATCGGGGCGTGGCACTAAGCGAATCAGATTGCTCAAGAGAATCCACAACACTAATTGTTTCGATAAAGATTAATCAAATTTCATAAAATTATCTAAAGACATCAACCACAATTCACAACCAACAGAATGTATCAAAATACAACTCAAATATAGTTCGAATTTATCTAATTAACTAGAATGAGTTTCTACGCGTCATCCTAGCTTGTTTTCCTCAGCATCCAAACTTATCAACCTGCAACATGTATTAAAATATAATCAATAAAAATGTTGGCGAGCATACAAGGTTGAATACATAGCATAACAGTTTAAAAACTCATATCCAACATGAATACATATCACAAGTTTCAACATGCTAGTTAACGTGGTTCATATGATAACCCAAGTTTCCAACGCGTTAACGTGCCTTTCCTACTTCGACGCATCGAAGAGGAGGTAAAAGAGTCAATAATCAAAACTTAACAAAACTCCCAAGTCTCAAGGAGAGGTGCATTACCCCTATAGCGCTACAATTGTTAAGGCGAGCTACACATAAGAATCAAACGTTCACATAGCATAAAAGTCTCAAGTATCACAAGTAGCATGTTTTCATGTTTAATAGCGGATAGAGTATGTTTCAAATAAGTTTCAAATGTCAAGTGTTTTGATATAGAATACATGTTGCATCCCAAAAGTGTTTAAAACAAAAAGGGATCGAGTATACTCACAGTGGGTGCTTAAACCAAACATTGCTAAATTAGATCAAAGGGGGCGCTGGTTCAGCCTGCGTGCGAGGAACAGAGCATAAGTCCTCTAAGTGCTGAATGGTACGAAAATCGAGTAAAAGTGTCTGACAGCTACCTGAGCGGATGGCCATCCAGACGGATGACCATTCGGACGGATGGCCATTCGAACAATGGGTGTTTGTGAACTGATAAAGTTTTCAATGTTTTGATCATAGTGTCCTGAAAAACAAACAGTAAGTGTCATCATAGTTAGATCCTCTGGACGAATGGTCATCCAATCGGATGGCCATTCGGATAGATGATCAATGAGTGAAGTTTCGTGAAGTTTTCAAAGTTTCGAGTTACGGTGACGATGCGACGATGTGTCAAACAACTGAAACATAGCAAAACCCAGCTCGTTCGATCGGATGGGCATCACCCCTTTTCGAACCGACGAACTATTTCTGATGAAGTTTCATGTTTGGACCGTCAGTCGGCCCGCTTTCAGATGGAATTCAGTCTTCAAGCCGACTTTCGACTAAGGAACGAGTCGGAAGTCTGTTTGAGTCCGATTTCACCCATATTTTGCATAAAGATTGAAGAAAAGTTCGAAAATCAGTTGTAAAACGTGATGTTCATCAGATTTGATCTGGTAACATGCGAGATTCCATCAGATCTGGTGTAAAAAGTGTGAGATTCCTTTAGGTTTTGCATAAAAGTTGTGAAAATCCTTTAGATCTGGGGCCGATCTTGATTAAATGATGCTCCACAATAGTTTGTACAGACAACTGAGTGGAAACCATCTTCAAGAGGCCAAAACCAGTTGATTTTTGAGAAAATGTTGAAGTGTTCGTGTGATTTTGATGAAAAATGTGGTGTAGGAGTGATAAATGGTGAAAGTTGTACAAGGATTGAGGAGAAATACTTACAGATTGGCCTTGAATCTTGATTAAAGTGACTGAGAGTGCGTGTGGTCGAATGGCAGAGAGTAAAGGTGAGAATGAAGAGTCAAGGGTACTATTTATATGTGATAGTGACAGCTAAGTCGGTGTAAGTGTGCAAGGGATCGGATGGCTTTTCGGTCGAATGGCCATCTGATCAGATGGTCATCCGAGCGGGTGGTCATCCAATCGGATGTCCATTCGGACAGGCGAGACCCATTTGCTAGTTTTCTGGCTTTGGTTCGTTTTGCGAGCTAGGTTAAGTGTTGCGTTGCATATTATTGTGAGTAACCATTACATGGTATTATTGTATAATTAACACAAAAGTTTCCGTGTTTCAAGCTTGTGTTTAAGCTAGTTTCCGTTTAATAAGTATCAACGTTTCTCGTTCAATAAATATCAAGTTTCTCATTCCATAAGTATCAAGTGTCAAGTTTCTAGTCTCATAAGAGTCAAGACTCACAAGAGTCAAGATTCATTCTGTTCATGTATAAAGCATCACAAAGTATCACATTGAGTAAAAGTTTCACATAGTTTAACACAAGTAAGATTCAAATAGTCTCATTTAGCATCACAAGGTAGGAAGTACGACGAGACTTGCCAAAAGGATAAAAGTTCGAAACGCAGGTCGTTACAGTCTCCCCTCCTTAAAGAGATTTCGTCCCCGAAATCTAAGAGTAACACTGCTCGAAGAGCTGTGGATACTTGGTTTTCATCTCACTCTCGAGTTCCCAAGTGAATTCGGCGTCACGCTTTCCTTCCCATCGCACCTGAACTATGGAAATTTTGCTGCGCCTCAGTCGCTTGGTACCTCGGTCCATGATTTTGACCGGTTTTTCCACAAAATGAAGAGTTTCGCTTATTTGGAAGTCTTCTATGTGAATCTGAATTTCCTCATCTGCTAAGCACTTCCTGGGGTTAGAAACATGGAATGTCGGATGTACATTGCTAAGCTCTTGAGGCAAATCAAGTCGGTAAGCCACCTTGCCAATCCTTTCGAGAATCTTGAAAGGACCCACATAGTGAGGGGCAAGCTTTCCCTTTTTACCAAAACGTATCACTCCCTTCCAGAGAGATACCTTGAGTAGAACATAATCTCCAACATTGAATTCCAGAGGCTTACGCCTCTTGTCAGCATAGCTCTTTTGTCTGCTCCTAGCCTTGATCAAGTTATCGTGGATCTGAAGAATCTTATCCGTCGTTTCTTGAATGATTTCAGGGCCAGTAAGTTGCTTGTCACCAATCTCATGCCAGCTGAGAGGAGATCGGCACTTGCGACCGTATAGAGCTTCGAAAGGAGCCATCTGAATACTAGAATGATAGTTGTTATTGTAGGAGAACTCGATCAATGGTAAATGTACATCCCAATTACCACCAAAGTCGATGACACAAGAACGGAGCATATCCTCTAGGGTTTGAATGGTGCGTTCAGTCTATCCATCTGTTTGAGGATGAAAGGCTGTACTAAGATTCAAGTGATAACCCATAGCGGACTGAAAAGTTTGCCAAAGATGTGAAGTAAAACGACCATCGCGGTCAGAGATAATGTCAATGGGTATACCATGACGACATATGATTTCATCAGTGTAGATTCGAGCAAGTTTCTCCACTTTGAAATCTTCACGAATAGGAAGAAAGTAGGCTGATTTGGTCAAACGGTCAACGATTACCCATATACTATCATGACCGGTAGATGTACGAGGTAGCTTAGTTATAAAGTCCATAGAGATGCTATCCCATTTCCAAACAGGGATGTCGGGTTGCTCTAAAAGACCTGAAGGGCGTTGATGTTCGGCTTTGACCTTTGAGCAAGTAAGACACCTAGAGACGTAGGTAGTGATTTCCTTCTTCATACCAGGCCACCAATAAGTCATACACAGATCATGGTACATCTTATCAACACCAGGACGAATAGAGTATCGGGATTTGTGAGCTTCATTCATAATGAGCTCACGAAGATTGTCGCGATCTGGTACCCAGATGTGATTGAGATAGTATTGAAGTCCATCAGACTTCGTGACGAGTTGGTCAATAGAAGCTCCTCGTATTTCAATGATTAGACTACCTTCGTTGGCCGACGAGTACTGAGCTTCACAAATACAAGCATGAAGGTCACTAGCGATCTGAAAATAGCGATTGCTACTAACATGAGTCTTGCGACTAAGAGCATCGATCATGAAATTTGCCTTACCAGGATGGTAGCGAATCTCGAAGTCGTAGTCGTTAAGTAACTCTACCCATCACCGCTGACGCATATTTAGTTCCTTCTGATTAAAGATGTGTTGCAGGCTCTTGTGGTCAGTGAAAACTACACACTTACCATATAGGTAGTGTCGCCAAATCTTTAACGCAAAAACAACCACGCCAAGCTCAAGATCGTGGGTAGTATAGTTTTTCTCATGTATTTTGAGCTGTTGGGAGGCATAAGCGATGACCTTGTCCCGCTGCATGAGCACACAACCAAGGCCACGGTTCGAGGCATTGCAATACACCACAAAATCATCATTCCCATCAGGGAGAGCGAGTACAGGAGCATTACAAAGTAGATTCTTAAGAGTTTGAAAAGATTCCTCTTGCACGGGACCCCAAGCAAAAGGTCTCTCTTTCTGACTCAAAGAATTGAGTGGGACGGCGATCTTTGAAAAGTCCGAGATGAATCGGCGATAATAACCCGCCAATCCTAGGAAGGAACGAATCTCAGATGCAGATTTAGGCGTACTCCAATTCTTCACTGCTTCAATTTTAGAAGGGTCAACATGGATTCCTTGTTTACTAATAACGTATCCGAGAAATTGTACTTCATTGATCCAAAATTCACACTTAGAAAACTTTGCATATAAGCGTTCACCACGTAAAAGTTCTAACATGAGGCGTAAATGTCGTGCATGATCAGCTTGGTTCTTTGAATAAATAAGAATATCATCAATAAAGACTATCACAAAACGATCCAAATAAGGTTCACAAACACGGTTCATAAGATCCATGAACACGACAGGCACATTGGTCAAACCAAAAGGCATAACCACAAACTCGTAGTGCCCATAACGGGTGCGAAATGCGGTTTTGGGGATATCTTCTTCGAGAACACGGAGCTGATGATAACCAGATCTAAGGTCGATTTTAGAGAAACAACTTGCGCCTTGTAGTTGGTCGAATAGATCATTGATACGGGGGAGAGGATAACAATTCTTGACGGTGAGTTTGTTAAGTTCACGGTAGTCGATGCACATGCGAAATGAACCATCTTTCTTCTTGACGAATGACACAGGAGCACCCCACGGTGAGGTACTAGGACGTATAAAACCTTTGTCGAGTAGTTGTTGCAGTTGACTAGATAATTCTTGCATCTCAGAGGATGCAAGTCGGTAAGGAGCCTTGGCAATGGGAGTTGAACCGGGTATAAGGTCAATACAAAAATCGATAAATCGAGTAGGAGGAAGACCAGGAAGATTTTCAGGAAAGACATCAGGGAAATCGCACACCACTGGAACATCTTTTGTTCCACTATGTGGGCCAAAAAGGCAAAGTACGGTTTACGTAAGCATTTATTCACTTGAGTGCATGACATCAATTTCAGTCCTCTAGAAGGTCGGTCTCCATAGACGTGCAAAGTATCACCAGACGGAAGAGGTAAACGAACGTACTTCTCGTGACAAACGATTTCAGCATGGTTCTTACTCAACCAATCCATGCCGACTATGATATCGAAGCTACCCAATTGCATGGGTATGAGATCAATAGTAAAAACGTGATTGTTAAAAGTCAGGGAACAATCACGGAGAACAGAATCAACTAGAATAGACTTACCATCTGCAATCTCAACAGAGAACGACTTAGGTAGTTTAGAGCATGCACAGTTTAACAAAGATTCAAATTTTACGGACACAAAGCTTTTGTCGGCACCAGTATCAAATAGTATCGAAGTGTAAAGGTTATTAACGAGAAACGTACCATTAACGACATCATTGTCGTTACGCGCCTAATTTGCGTTGATGTTGAATGCTCATCCTCGAGCGGCTGGCTATTGCTCCTGATTTAGCTTGGGATATTGGGGACGGATATGAGTAGTGTCCCCACACTTGTAGCATGCTCGCACATTGTTTACTGGTTTGGGGTTCTGAGGAGCTGGTAGGGCTGGAGCTGCTTGCTGAACTTGATTAGATTGACGGCAGTAAGGGGCCGTGTGACCATAACGAATGTAGGTGGTACACATGCGATAATTTGCGTTGGCAGGATGATGATAGTTTCAAGTAGCGCACTTGGGATGAACCCTAGTGTACGACTTCTTGGTGTTTTCAGGAGCAGGAGGGTTCGGAGTAGCAGCGGGCACAATAGCATTGCTAGCAGGGTTTGGATTCGCATCAGGGACAATTGCATTATAGCCAGAGTTTTGAGATTTTCGTTTCTTGTTCTTGCTGCCACTTGGTTGCTGGGTAATCTGGTTAGCAGGTTTCGAGGGATCAGAGTTTCCAGACTGCTTATCACAAACACGGTTGTTGTTCAAACTTGCTGCAAGACGGTAAACTTCTTCAATAGAGTCGAGTTGAGCTGCTTCAATGGCGTCACGCATATTAGGAGGTAACCCATGAATGTACTTGGTGATCATGCGCTTAGGAGTAGACACCAGATGAAGCACAATGATGCTGAGTTGCTTAAAATTGGTAGTATAAGCCAGATTGTCATCTCCAACTTGTTTTAGATGCCAGAATTCATCCTCAAGTTTCTGCTGCTCATGTGGGGGGCAGAATTCAAGCATCATCATTTCCCTAACCTCAGCCCATGGTAAAGCATAAGATTCATCATTGGAGCGGATGTTCCTCTCATTTGTCCACCATTCTAGAGCTCTGCCTTGAAACACGCCGGTTGCACTCCTAGTCTTTAGATGCTCAGGGCACTCACTGTTGATGAAAGTAACTTCGATGCTGTCGAACCATTCCAGCATTGCAGTCACCCCATCACTGCCCATGAAAGGCTAAGGGTTGCAAGAGACAAAGTGTTTGTAGTTGAAGCTCACAGGCTTAGGTTGGACCGCTGTTGAGTCAACAGAGGATGGAGGAGTGTTTGATCCCTGGATTTCGGTGACAATCTTGGGAACAATGCGTGCAATCTGGTCGGCCATAAAAGACATCATCTTCTTCTGGGTGTTGGCCTTTGACCTTTTGCGTGGGTTGGAGAGACGACTTGATGACATCTAAAGAGTCAGATTAAAGATCAGGTGAGACTCGATCATAATGTTTCGTTCAATAATAGAGTTTCACGATAACGAAGTATAGCATAAAGTTTCACATAAAAGGCTCAAGTTGTTTCACATATAGCGTTCATCATGTATCTCATAGCTTAATCAAGTTGTCTCATATAGCATAATACGTTCAACATGTTTCTCATAGTTTAATCAAGATTCCCGCAAAGTATAATACAATTGAATAAAGCATCATAAATTTAGTTCGTTCCCGATAGATTATTATTGTTTTAGATTGCGGAGATAGTGCGATTTGTATAAAAGTTTCGAAACAAACAAAGTATCAAGTATAAAACCACATGTAAATCGAGGTAACATAAAAAGATAGGCTCAGAAAACATAGGATTGTTTTGGGTAGAGAAACGTTGACTAACCAAAGTAGATCGAACCCTTTTTGAATTAAGGTAATGTACCTTGGCTTACTTAGACAAATACATTCATCGATGTTAGGCCTACGATATTTGTCCTTTAAATCACCACACGTCCTTAATCAATTAGGAAATTTCGAGACTTTGGCGAGACTGAAAATCAAAGCGTGGGACTAGTTATCAAGATGCGAGTTTCACCTCTAACTTGGTAACATTGTACCCTAATGTTGTTGGTACTTATCAAAAGACAAGACCCACTAGAATATGAAATGGAAATCTCCCTTCAAGGTTTGGATGTCACTCCTAACTTTAGCGTAAATCTCGTGCAAAAATATAAATACTGCTGAACGAAAGTCGTCATCAAAGGCGGGAATCACCCATGTTTTGGATGAGTCGTTTTGAGAATGTTTTCAAAGCATCCAAGTGTGTATTGTGTTAGCCTTAGGGAAGGCATGTGAGTTTGTCAAGGAAGTATTGCTAGGAAGCATGTACGGTATGATGCATTAGTTTTAAACAACAGATAAGAGTCAAAGTTCCTAGAACTATAGATTAGGGTAAAGTATTCCTACTTTTTCTAAATTCCCTATAGTTATGGCTCTAATACCTATCTGTCACACCCCAACCGATGGCGGAAACATCGGGGCGCGGCACTAAGCGAATCAGATTGCTCAAGAGAATCCACAACACTAATTGTTTCGATAAAGATTAATCAAGTTTCATAAAATTGTCTAAAGACATCAACCACAATTCACAACCAACAGAATGTATCAAAATAGCATAACAACTCAAATATTGTTCGAATTTGTCTAATTAACTGGAATGAGTTTCTAAGCGTCATCCTAGCTTGTTTTCCTCAGCATCTGAACTTATCAACCTACAACATGTATTAAAATATAATCAACAAAAATGTTGGCGAGCATACAAGTTTGAGTACATAGCATAATAGTTTAAAAACTCATATCCAACATGAATACATATCACAAGTTTCAACATGCTAGCTAACGTGGTTCATATGATAACCCAAGTTTCCAACACGTTAACGTGCCTTTCCTACTTCGACGCATCGAAGAGGAGGTAAAAGAGTCAAGAATCAAAACTTAAAAAAACTCTCAAGTCTCAAGGAGAGGTGCGTTACCCCTATAGCGCTACAATTGTTAAGGCGAGCTACACATAAAAATCAAACGTTCACATAGTATAAAAGTCTCAAGTATCACAAGTAGCATGTTTTCATGTTTAATAGCGGATAGAGTATGTTTCAAATAAGTTTCAAGTTTCAAGTGTCAAGTGTCTTGATATAGAATACATGTTGCATCCCAAAAGTGTTTAAAACAAAAAGGGATCGAGTATACTCACAGGGGGTGCTTAAAGCAAACACTGCTAAATTGGATCGAAGGGAGCGCTGGTTCAGCCTGTGTGCGGGGAACAGAGCATAAGTCCTCTAATTGCTGACCCAGTCAGGAACAGAGTGTCGAATGGTGCGAAAATCGAGTAAAAGTTTCTGACAGGTTACCTGAGCGGATGGTCATCCGGACGGATGACCATTCAAACGGATGGCCATTCGAATAGTGGGTATTTGTGAACTGATAAAGTTTTCAATGTTTTGATCATAGTGTCCTGTAAACAAACAGTAAGTGTCATCATAGTCAGATCCTCTGGACGAATGGTCATCCGATCGGATGGGCATCACCCCTTTTCCAACCGACGAACTGTTTCTGATGAAGTTTCATGTTTGGACCGTCAGTCGGCCTGTTTTCCGGTGGAATTCAGTTTCATGTTGCGATTGCCATACATCCTAACTAGACCCCGTCGGGTGCTATAGTCCTATACTAGTTAAGGCGGGACCTCGCGAGTATAAGTCCTAACACATATGTAACTAGCATCACGTGTAAATATGCATAACAGTCATTCGCAAGTGATAAGTAGGTTGATTGAATAATTCGTTTTGATAAGTTCGATTTAATAAGAACGTATGTTACACCCAAACTGAGATAAAAAGGGTTCGAGTATACTCACAGTCGGTGTTCAGAAAGTAAACACAACTTGGTTGGATTGAAGGGAGCGCGTCTGAGATTAGCCTAATTACAGATTGATAGCGTAAGCGTCGAACAATGCGTTAAACGGTGGCGGGGAAACAAGTGTCGAATGGTAACCCGATAGGATGGCTGCCCGGTAGGACGGCTGTCCGTGAGGACGACTGTTCGATCGTACGGTAATCCATCCCAACGATCTGGTCGTCTTTGGCACCTGATTATTTTTGAAGGTTTTACAGTTTTGATCGAGTACGGTTTTATGACGTGCTAAACAACAGAAACCCCATCTCGAACCAAGTGACCCGATCGGACAGGAATCACCCAAATCTGACTGGTTTACTGGTTCATGACGGTCGTTCTGGGTTAACCCAAAATCGGTCGTCTATTTGATAGAAACCAGATCTTGAACCAGCACAATACTAAGTATGAGTAGAAGGTCGGTACAAGCTCCGATTCTATCAGTTTTGCGTGCAGTAAGTGTAAAAGAGTTGAAAGAAAGCTGGAAAACCATCTTTCAATCCTTTTAACCATGATTACGTGTAGATCGATGCGAGTACATTGTCTAATCATGTGGAAATTCTTCAGATCTGAGTTGTTCTTGGTGGAATGAGGCCAAAGCTTGAAGTTCATAAGAACTCCATGATGACATCATCCTAGAACACCTCAAATCCATTGATTTCATGGTTAAAAGTTGAGATTCAAAAGATAGAAAGGTGAAAGAGTGCGTGTAGATCATAAAAGTACGAGATTTGAGGTAGAAACTTACAAGAATCATGAGAAATTGAGAGGAAAGAGCCCCAAAGCGTGCTGGTCGAATGAGAGCTCCACATCAAGGCTATTGATGTGAAAGTGGAGGTATTTATAGGCAAGAGAGGAGAGGAGGTGGTGAGGACGGCTGTCCGATCAAAGTGCCATTCGATCAAACGCCTCCGGCGAGTTGAGTTTTGGCGTTTCATTCCGATCGTTAAGCGTTGCGATAGTTTGATTACACATTTTCATCCTCATTTTCGTATATTTGTTATAATTAGTCACAGAGGGTCATATACATATCCATATTTCAAAGTTGGGATACAATAACCGGGTTTCGTTTCGAATATGCGTTACCTTGCGACGCTTCACGGCTATCGAGGAAGGTAGAATAGGTCCTCACTCAACGTCATCGTGAGCGTTAGTGTGTGTGATGCGATGTGTTATAGCGACAAAGTATGCGTAATTTGCGAAAATACTGCGAAATAGAGATGTATGCGATATAGCTACACTATGATCCGAATCTCTGGTGCTAGGCGTAACGAGTATATTGAGTAGTAACAACACACGAACGTGCGGGTTGTTACAGTCTCCCCTACTTTAGGAAATTTCGTCCAGAAATTAATCCACAAGAAGGGTTGCGAGGATTGATGCGAGTGGGAGTAGCGATTAAAGCGTCAAAATAAGTGAGCGATCGATTGAAATTCGACGAGTGAGAGCGATGCGATGACTAGAGACGGCAGCGAGTAAGGTGATTCGTATACAAAAGATGGCAATACACAACAAGCGATCTAAAAGCGTCTTGAATTCTCGAAAAGGTTGATTAATTCGAAAAGGTTTGAAGAAACTTGTTTATGAAAAATCTTCCCATAGTGCGGTGTTAAACTGTTTCGATGTTCACACCAGCGCTATGAGTGGGGTTTTATTAGGTAACTAAAAGATTTTAGGGTGTTTAAAACTCGTTTTTCGAAATTTTCTCCTCACACGGCAGTAACTTAAGTCGATTGTCACACCATCGTTCCAAGATAATCTCGTTTTGTACAAAGGTTTCGATCAAATGTTTGAAAAAAAAGTTTTGTAAGAAAAGCTTTGTTCACACAAGGGTTTCAATAATATCAAAAAGTTTTTAAATTTAAAGTTGGCCCCGCATGGCACTTTCCCACGAAAGTTCAACAATATGCCTAAAACACTTATATATAGGAAGTACCAGCGGCGTATCCACCATGTTTTAGCCATATAGCTTCCGTCCCGTGAGGTGGTGTCATGTGTGTCGACATAGTACTGTTAGATTTCGATTCCCTTGGTCCAAGCGAGAGATGGTCGGACCAAGCGTAAGAGAGAGATTGAGCAACTGAGCGAGGAAGTCATTTTCGAACTCAGTTTGGCGATACGGTGAGTGCGATAAGCGATAAGTGGTACGCAATAATTGATAGCACAAAATAGTCATAATAAGTGAAGATGACGGCGACAAGCGAAAAGCGATGAGCGATATGCGACGAGCGGTAACGACAACCGTCGAGCGATAGGCGACGATCGATGCGTTGCAAGCGATGGGAAATGTGTGCGATGAATGCGATTCGATCTAATTGATTAATACCACAAAATTTAACTAACATTAGACCCCACACGGCCTTTTTCCACGAAAGTTTGCTGATATGGCTAAAACACTTATATATAGGAAGTACCAGCGGCGTATCCACCATGCTTTAACCATATGAGTTTCGTCCTGTGAAGCGAGCTCATGTGTGCTAACTTAACACAAACAGCACAGATATTGGCGAGCGATAGCGATAGCGATTATGTTAAGCGACACACGATGAGCGATGGAACCATACAAGCGATAGAGTGATACCCACGAGATGCGATAGCGCGATGCACATAATAAGCGATTGAGCGAACACACAATAAGCAACTGAGATTGCGAAATACTCATAATAACCGATAGCGATTGCGAGGTAGATTCTAGCGATAATGCGATTGCAAGCGTGTTGACTTACGAAAAGTCTTGCGATTACACGCTTTGAGTTGCGACTGGGATTGTTACGCCCTGCGATGTAGTGTAATGTGTCGAAAACAACCACAATAGTATAATAGGTCTACGTTCCAACTCCACATGGCACCTTCTTCACAAAACTTCGGTTAGCATGGCAAAACACTGTCATGTTTTAACTATATGCCTTCGTTCCGTGAATAGGTGTCACACTTCGTCAGACATGGTCAAGACGCTTATATATAGGAAGTACCAGCGGCGTATCCACCACGCTTAACCATGCCCTGAACGTTAAGGCATCATTGAAACTCACTACGATCTCCGTGCACTAACCGAAATAATCCCGTGTGCACCCGTGATTAATTTGATTCTTGCACGTTTATCATACCTTATCTCAAGAACGCATAGTAGGGGTAAAATACATTATATAGTACATAGTGCTAGCGTATAGATCGTGTGCGAGTATAAGAGAGAAATAGAATCCACATGCGTCGAGAGATAGAATAAGCTTCCACACATAAAAGAGATTGACGGCGATAAGTCATATTATTACAAAAACAACATTAATAAGCAAAATAATGTTGTTGTGGAGTACTTCTGCGGAGACTGCGGTTGTTGCTGAAAATCCTCAAGGTTGCGGTCTTGTGCGACAGTGCTGCGTAAGATGACCATACCAGTTGCAATTCGCGCAATAGCGACAGTTAGCTTCTGGCGGGTGATGATACGTACACGTGTAACACAGGGGATGAGTTCCGTTGTAGGCACGTTTCAAGTGAACTGGAGCTGCTCGGAGAGGTTCTGGTTGCGACAGTCCAGTTGTGGAAGAGTCTGGGCTCATGATCTTTCGTTTACGACTAGGCTGAGCTTCCTGAGATGATGCAGTGTCGTCGGCGGATTCGTCTGATGATTCGCTGGAGGCATCGTCGGAGGAATCTTCAGAAGAATCATCAATAGAATCATTGGAAGATTCGTCGGATGAATCGATGACGATTGCTTGATGAGCTTGTTTGATAGGATTCTTGGAGAAGAATCAGTCCAAGACTCGTTTGTCGTTGATTTCCGTGGCCAAGCGGTAGGTTTCTTCGATGGTAGCAGGTCTGGCAACTTCGACAAAATCGCCCACACATTCAGGCAAGCCGCGAATGTACTTCGTGATGGCTTTTTTCCGAAGTGTTGACTTGACTTGGGCAGATTATGCTAAGCTGTTTGAACCTTGCGGTGTAGCCAGTATTGTCACCTTTGACTTGCTTGATTTTCCAAAATTCGTCCTCGAGTTTCTGGACTTCGTGGGGAGGGCAGTAATCTTTCTTCATGAGCTCTTTCAGCTCATCCCAAGAGAGAGCGTAAGCTGCGCAGATCCCACGTTTGTTCCGTTCGGCGGTCCACCAGTCGAGTGCTCACGATTGAAATACTCCGGTAGCACAAGTGGTACGAAAACCATCGGGACACCCACTCTGACGAAGGGTAACTTCGATAGAATCGAACCACTGGAGTAGTTGGGACACACCTCCTTCACCTGTGAACTCCATCGGGCCACAGGCTTTGAAGTGTTTGTAAAGGAAAGCAGATTGCGGCGCTTCCGTCTTAGAGTCTTCTGTGGCTCGAGAGTTGCCGAGAGAGTGCACTTGAGCGACAATTTGAGGAATGACCTTGGCCACTTCCCTGACCAAAAGCAAGGCAATCCTCTTTTCGGCGCTTCGTTTGGCTCTTCTCCTGGCTGTTCGTCTCGAGGTAGAGTCGTTGGAAGGTATCTAGATAGAGAGAGAGATTTGGAGTGAGATTCAATCATAATGGTTTTGAGTTTGCGATGCGATTGAGCGCTATCAAAACTTGTTGCGAGTAATATAATAGATTTCACATAGGAGCCACATAGGAGACACAAAATTCCTAAGTTCCCACACAATTGATTTGCTTGTATATATATAATTGGTTGTAGTTTATGCTTACCCACATACATATCGGGATATAATGCGTGAGGACGTTAGTTTTGAGGGGAGAAAGCGAAAGCGAGAAATTAGACATTAGTTTTGTTGCGAGCATTCGGTTTTTGTTTTAGATTGCGATGGTTATGCGAGTTGTGCGTTTATAAAACAGGGAGCGAAAATCGATAAATCAAGAAATCAGTAAAGCGTAAAGTTTTAAATCGTAGCCACATAGCGTAAATAAGTTCGGTAAAGCGTAAAATCGACGAGTCACATGCTAGAAATATAGATAGAGTACCTCGGGTATTTAGGTGTCGACTGCCCAAGGTAACCCAACTATGCCCAACAAGTTCGTGCACGCGCGTTGTCCTAGAAGGCTTATGCTTCCACTGGGATGCAGCTCATGGCATTCGTCTTCCTGGTCATCACGTGGCTCGAGTTATTGTTATAGCCGAGTCCTTGGTGAGAGCTTTTTAAAACCATTTTATAGAGAGTGGAACGGTTCATTAAGATACGGGTTTCACCCCTGACTTAATAACTTCGCTCCTAACCGTGGTTGTGCTCCTCGAATAAATCCGGGAGTTCCACTGGATTTTGAAATGGAGACTTTCGTTGAGTTATAGATGTCACTCCTAGCTCGACGAAAAGTTCTCGTGCTAGAAAAATGCGCTGGGTGAGAAATCTCATCGAGAGTTCTTAGTTTTCACGCCTGATCTCGACTGGATCACTCGGTTGTGTTATGCGAGTATTTTCGAAAACGTGTGTATTGTGTTGGCCTTAGGAAAGGCTAAGTAATATTCCAGCCTTAGGAAAGGCTCTTCGCGTGAAATTGTAGAATGCGGTGTTCACGCGAAGTAGTAGCTTTTAGCGAATTCGAACGTGAGTGTCAAGTAGGCCCGTGCAAACCCTACCGGATTCGCACGAGTCGGCCTGTTGGTACTTAGGCTATAGACTAGGTCGTTTCCTAAGACATCGACCCGGACTAGGTCGAGTCTTGCCTAATTCCCTATAGTTATGGCTCTGATACCAATCTGTCACACCCCAACCGATGGCGGAATCATCGGGGCGCGGCACTAGGCGAACCAGATTGCTCAAGAGAATCCATAACAACTATATTGCGACAGTATTTATTACATTTGTTATCCAATACTAACAATCAGTACAATCACATAAGTTATCACAGATTTCTTGTCCTCTCAAACAATACAAATCCGACAACCTAGATTTTAGGTGAGTTTCTAGACTTCCAAGCTTGATTTGATGTAGACTGCGACTAAACCTGCAACATACGTTAAAACAACGTCAATACAAAAGTATTGGCGAGTATACAAGTTTTGATAGTGTAGCGTAAATAGATAAAAAGTGTTGCGAATTACCAAATACATAAACGAGATACCTCAACATATATGCATATAAGACCGATACTACCAGCTAAGTCACTCGAGCTGCGATTGCGATTGCTATACATCCTAACTAGACCTCGTCGGGTGCTATAGTACTATACTAGTTAAGGCGGGACCTCGCGAGTATAAGTCCTAACACATATGTAACTAGCATCACGTGTAAATATGCATAACAGTCATTCGCAAGTGATAAGTAGGTTGATTGAATAATTCATTTTGATAAGTTCGATTTAATAAGAACGTATGTTACACCCAAACTGCGATAAAAAGGGTTTGAGTATACTCACAGTCGGTGTTCGGCAAGTAAACACAACTTGGTTGGATTGAAGGGAGCGCGTCTGAGATTAGCCTGATTACAGATTGATAGCTTAAGCGTCGAACAATGCGTTAAACGGTGGCGGAGAAACAAGTGTCGAATGGTAATTCGATAGGACGGCTGTCCGGTAGGACGGCTATCCGTGAGGACGGCTGTCCGATCAGACGGTAATCAATCCTAACGATCTGATCGTCTTTGGCACCTGATTATTTTTGAAGGTTTTACAGTTTCGATCGAGTACGGTGTTATGACGTGCTAAACAACAGAAACCCCATCTCGAACCAAGTGACCCGATCGGACAGGAATCACCCAAATCTGACTGGTTTACTGGTTCATGACGGTCATTCTGGGTTAACCCGAAATCGGTCGTCTATTTGATAGAAACCAGATCTTGAACCAGCACAACACTAAGTATGAGTAGAAGGTCGGTACAAGCTCCGATTCTATCGGTTTTGCGTGCATTAAGTGTAAAAGAGTTGAAAGAAAGCTGGAAAACCATCTTTCAATCTTTTTAACCATGATTACGTGTAGATCTATGTGAGTACATTGTCTAATCATGTGGAAATTCTTCAGATCCATTGATTTCACGGTTAAAAGTTTGAGTTCATAAGAACTCCATGATGACATCATCCTAGAACACCTCAAATCCATTGATTTCACGGTTAAAAGTTGAGATTCAAAAGATAGAAAGGTGAATGAGTGCGTATAGATCATAAAAGTACAATATTTGAGGTAGAAACTTGCAAGAATCACGAGAAATTGAGAGGAAAGAGCCCCAAAGCGTGCTGGTCGAGTGAGAGCTCCACATCAAGGCTATTGATGTGAAAGTGGAGGTATTTATAGGCAAGAGAGGGGAGGAGGTGGTGAGGACGGTTGTCTGTGAGGACGGCTGTCCGATCGAAGTGCCATTCAATCAAACGCCTCCGGCGAGTTGAGTTTTGGCGTTTCGTTTCGATCGTTAAGCGTTGCGATAGTTTGATTACACATTTTCATCCTCATTTTCGTATATTTATTACAAGTAGTCACATAGGGTCATATACATATCCATATTTCAAAGTTGCGATACAATAACCGGGTTTCGTTTCGAATATGCGTTACCTTGCGACGCTTCACGGCCATCGAGGAGGGTAGAATAGGTCCTCACTCAACGTCATCGTGAGCGTTAGTGTGTGTGATTCGATGTGTTATAGCGACAAAGTATGCGTAATTTGCGAAAATACTGCGAAATAGCGATGTATGCGATATAGCTACATTATGATCCGAATCTCTGGTGCTAGGCGTAACGAGTATATTGAGTAGTAACAACGCACGAACGTGCGGGTTGTTACAGGAACAGTTTAAGGATAAGTAGGCGGGATTCACATTTCATAAAGAAACTTATATATACTTAAGATTCTACATTTGGGAAGGGCAATTCAACATGCCATAAGTTCATTTTTTATGCTTGTGCTATATTTTGTACGTAGTTAGGGGCAAAACATTCTTTTAAATTGTACTTAAATTTTTGGGGTATTGGATTTTAATAATCCCAAGTTTCTCTAATTGGCCGGTAATAATCCCAACTTCGAAAATTGCCTACAACAGTCCCAACTTGTAAGATTTTGGCCACCAATGATCCTTGTCTAACTGGGTTATAACCCAATTAGTTTTTTTGAAGTTCTGAGCGGCAGAGGTCACTAGAGGTTGGAGATGACAAGTTGTGGTCTCCTTTGGTGGTTTCAGGGGTAAAGAAGGTCATCGGAATAAGTTGCAGGTCACCGGAGTTGCGTAGATGGTGGAAATTTTAAACTTTTGAGAAGTGGAGAAGATTACAGAAGGTCGGAGATGATTGGTGGTGGTCTTGTTTGGTGGTTTCAGGGGTAAAACGGGTCGCCGGAATAAGTTGCAGGTCACCAGCCCAACAAGGTTATAACCCAGTTAGACAAGGATCATTGGTGGCCAAAATCTTACAAGTTGGGACTGTTGTAGGCAATTTTCGAAGTTAGGATTATTACCAGCCAATTAGAGAAACTTAGGATTATTAAAATCCAATACCCCTAAACTTTTGCGCCTCATCTCTAATCAACTTTTAACTAATTAAAAAGTAGTTGCACTCTTGCCTCCTCACACAACTTTTTTTGTGTTGTTTTTAGCCACATCTTTTAAACTATTATGTTTCAAAAAAAAACTTCGAACATACCATTGCGACGTGTATATTTTTTGTCGACGTTTTGATATAAGTTATATTCAGTATCGAAATGTGAGTTGTAATGTACAAGTCATTCATTCACCAATGTACAAACTTAATTAACATAATCGCTTCATGTATGTTTTAAATACATAAACATTCTTAAACACTTCCATATATTAATGCGATTATCAGTTTTTTTATCGTTTTAGATCTCTAATACCCTTTTTTTTGTGAACCTTAAAATGCAAATACTAGGCCTTTAAAAACTAGACAAATATCAAAATACTGAACAGCCCATAATAGACGTCCAGCTATGGCCCAGAAAGTAGATGTACATATTTAATCGGTTAAAATTTGGGCCACAAAATCGGTAGGTTTAGGTAGCAAAATAACCTCCGGTTGCAATATGGGATTACCCAAGGGGTCAATTGGAAAGTTCTACTGAAAAAACAAAGGGCTACGAGACCATTCTGAAGGGATTTGAAGTTCAATTTTGTGTTTAAAATTTGTGACATGTAAATTAACAATATAACACAAGTAAATTTTACATTTCACTTACAAATTTAAGAAAACCAGACCCATTTAATGGTATAAATTAACACGTCATATTTTAAGGGCGTAAATTTTTGACATGAATCTAACATGAAATTTGTGAGGTTGGGTTTAATCTAAACATGTTTGAGTCAGTTAGGTCGAGCTTCACAAACATTTTAGATAAAGAAGGCATATTCATGTCAATCTGGCGGGTTTGAAGCTTGAACCAGTTTTTTTGTTTTTTAAATTTTTACAAATATGCTTATTTGATAGCTTAAACTATTTGGGTATGTTTACCAGAAATTAAAAGTTTAAATTATAATGATGTTTTATACCAGAAATTAGAAGTTAAAATTATAATGGCATGTTTCAAACATAATTGCTTATATATATACAAATAATAAACTTCGAAATATTAATATGCAAAAGAATTTAAATTATCATTTTACGAGTGAAACGGGTTGTGTTCGTAATACAACACGCCAATACACATATCGTGTTCCGGTTCGATTGTGTGACACGTTTTTTTTGGTTCGTGTTGCGTTTGAGTTCGTGTCAGATTCAATATGCGAACTCATGAACACGGTCCCTTGAGCACCCTAGATGCCAAGGGGCGAAGGTAGTAAGACCGGGTCAAAGTCTACGAATTTTCAAAAGACCACAATCTTTTTTATATTTAACCCCGTTGACTTTATAGAAAAACATAGCCCAGTTGTTTGTATAAAAAAATGTATATGAGATTATGGGTTAACAAAAAACTATTTTAGTATGTTAGTAGATTTTTTTTTAAGTTGAGTAGACTAAAAATAAATAAACATATTTTAATTTGAACACGCTTGAAATAATTACCCATATGAGAGAGCCGAATATCTATTTAAAGAAGCTCATATTTGATATCTACAACCCTTTTACCAAATTACTCAATTTCGTACTTCCACTGTGCATCTTTGGTAATGTCTTCGGCACGAGAGAAGCTACGGCTTTAATATACTTAAGTAGGACACTGTTCAATACCACCCTAACAAGATTTATGCGGTTTAGTTCTCCCCCGATCGAAGATTTCAAATCGTGACTATTGTACCCTTTCGGACCTATGTGCTTTCGATGTAGTTATTTCTTTGAATCGTTGGGTTATTTTTTAAACCCCACCGATCATTGTGCTTTCAAGCTTAAAGTTATTTTAGTTTCTTGTTACTGGACCTGATTCAATGCCAGCGACCAGCCTTCTGCTTTTCCCCTGAGCCCAATTCTCCTAGGCCCAAATTCACTGCCTTAACTTACTAGCCCACATTCACTTTCATTTTATTTGTGAATCTTGCTTATTTATATAAACCCGGTTTATTAACCAAATTTCAGTGTTTTAATATTTTTGTTCCAATATACGAAATACATAATTAAATTATATTATATTATATTATACATACATACATATATTAAAATTAGAAGCTAATGAATAGTAATCTATACTATATAATAAAAGAAATCATTTACGAGACACTTGTCATTATATTCAGACCATGTCTCTCTTATGGATAATTAGTATTTAGTTTAATTTCTTCTAATTAATTATAAATAACCCCCCATATTAAATATTATTTAGTTTAATCTCTAATCATAAATAATAATATTAAATAATAATCTTCTTAATTTAGTGATTACCTATTTAACTAATATAAAAATGTACCAAATAGTTACATCATCGTAAAAATGTATGAAATAGTTACATATCTATCATAACTTCAATGATTATATGCAACTAATATAAATGTCTAAAATAATATTCGTTACCAAAATCTTATTATACAACAAGTAACCTATATTATATATTTAAATTCAAATACCAATATACCAAAATCTTACTGCTAAACCTACCAAAATCTTACTGCTAAACCTCGTCACATAATTGTATTTTTATAAACATAATATTTATATTTAGCTAATGGTATCTATTTATGACTCCTACAGTGGCGAAGCTTGAGATTTCCGACCGGATGTCGAAAACATATATACCAAAAATTTCTATAAAACCGAGGGGTCAAAAACGTATATACCCAAAGATTTCTATACAAAAACTAAATACTCTCCACTAATGAGTGAAAAGTTCGGGGGGTCGGCCGCCCCCTCCCGTCCTCTCCCGCCCCTACAAAACTACGCCATTGATAACTAGCAAACATAAATAAGTAACCTAATTATGTGACATCGAGATATATGATATTAACAAGTGACCTAAGATATACCAAAATCTTTCGAGCTGTACTGGTCTAATAAAAAGAATCAACGAGTCAATTTGTAATTTAAAATAACGTAAATGTGGGTTAATTCAATATTTATGTTATTTTACCTTACATAAAAACGTTAATTTCATGGGTGAAATCGTGGGTTAATTCTAAATATGGATTAATTCTTCTTTGTCAATGCAAATATGGGCTAGCTTATTTGATAGAGACTCATGTCTCTTATTAGGGAGATCGTAGGTTCAAAGCTAGGCACAAGTGTAATTTAATTTTATTAGTGTAATTTATAGTAAAAGTAACATTTTCCATTAAAAAAAATCTTCTTCGTTTGCCACACAGAATCGACTAATTTTTTTATGTTACCCACAAAACAATAAATAATGTTAAATAATATTACATTAGCGTATATGACACTACAAAATAATATTAATTTGAATAGAAATTACCTCAATCCATAAATAAACCCTTTCAGAAAGATAATTTGTACAAACAAAACATCAACACGACTTCTCAGGTAAGCAGTTCTCTTGACCATCAAAGTTATAGTTTTAATAACTTTAGTCCTATCTTTTAACACATGTTTTATTTATATTATGAGTTATTTTAAATGGCTGCTTATTTGCTTCTTGAATAACATGTTTGACCATTGTATCTTCTTTTCAATAATCATCTTCGTAATCACCATATCTATTGCATACCGAGTATATCCATTAGTTTTTTTAAATATAATTTTTTATTATTTGGTATTTTTAAATATAATTTTCTTATTATTTGGTATATAAAATAATATTTATTAAACTTGTGTAATACACGAGAGTTTTTACAGATATAACTTTTTTTTAATTTAGTAAACAATATTACATTTATTCAACCCGTGTAAAGATGGAAACAACGACATAAATCTATAATTATTACATGGTTTGACGAAATCCGGTAACAAACAATCAATGCATCACTTTGATACACAGCAAAAAAAAAATCAAAATCAACAACGATAAAGTGATACAAATAGTAATTTTAATATTATAATAATATACAGTTTTTTAATACTTTTATCATTTTAATATTATAATAATAGTTATTTTCTTTACGTTTTTACTTTAATCATTTTTTAATATCACGGGTTGGGATAAGCTTGGTGTCAACCGATATCGAGCCAGTACTTGTATCGAAAATACCAGTACGATCTTGTTCGGTATCTTTATATTACTTTAATTAAACAATAATCAAACCTGGATAACTTAAAACACTATGTTAGGTCCAGAGTTTTGCGCTTATCTTTATTACTTTTATTTGTGTTTATTTGGTTTAGATTAGCACTTGGGCTTGGGCTTGGGCTAGGCCATGTGGGCCAATGGGGTAGAGGCTGCTATAAATAGTCATGATTAGATTATTAGTGGAAGAGCTTTCCTATTCTTGTAATCATGTAGCCCCAATAGAGAACCTTGTACCCGACAATCCTAGAGATTGTGTGCAAGGTTCTCGAAGATCGTACCAGACAGTCCTTGAGACTGTGTGCGATCTAAGCTGAGTTATTTAATGAAAAATTTCTTTTTGTTCTTGTCGGTTTGATCTTACATTCCGCGTTCGATTGAACCGGTGAGTGATGTCACGGGTTTTTCGGGACCTACAAGTGGTATCAGAGCCATTGAAGTCTTTCAAGGGCTCGGTTTTTGATATCACTCGAAGAACAAACAAGAAGTTTAACACAGTGTCCGGGGAATTTTGTTCAAAAAAAAAAGGAGAGATCTCCGCTTCATTAGATCCGGTATTCATCCACAGATCTGAAAAATATAAAGATCTGCCGGAGATCGGAAGCTGAACTGCGCAGTGGATACAAGCTGGAAAAGTTTGGGCCGTCGGTATTGTTGCGAATAACAGTGGAGGTAAACAGCGGTCGCCGGAGAAGTTAATGGTGATGAAAAGTTTGAAGGAAGACTGAAGATGGAAGTGTACGGTGACCGAGAACGGATGATGTAGGAGGATGATGACGGTGAACAAAGGTTGAAACACAAGGTGACAGAGACGATGTTCGGTGAACGGAGAAGATGGTTGAAAGCGAAAATGGTGAGGGTGGTTGTGTGTGTTTTTGTAGAAAGAAAGCTGACTTCCGGTGTAGTTTTGGTTTCAGATGGTATTCCGATCGTCTCCGGTGAACTGGTTTAAAGCGGCGGAGCACGGTGGTTGAATATAAGGGAACGCAGTGGGTGACGAGTTGCAGGTTAATGGAGGTGGAGGTGGACGTCGCCGAAGATGAAGAACATGATACGGAGGTGTCTAGTGGTGTGCGGTGGTCATAACCGCCGTTGGTACGGTGTCCGGCGGAGGTCAGTTGAACGTTGGGTTTCATGCGGCTGACGTCAGCATGATGCTGAGGGAACATTCCTTGACGGCTGTCAAAGGATGTCTCTTCATGGAATTAAAAAACCCTAAACCTTGTAAGCCGTCAGATGGGAAAGATCAACGGTCAAAAGATGATGAAATTGAATTGTTTTCAGCACAGAATATTGTGGGGCTATGGTGGAATCTGATAATGAATTTTAAGAGTTCGATTGGGCTTAATACTGGCCCAATACATAAATCTAACGGTCTGAATGACATGAGCCCAGGTTTGTTTAATAATGTATTTGATAATGAAAGTCCAATACAAGAATCTTTGGTTGCGGCTATGGTTGCCAGCACACACACATGATTGGGCCATCATTAGTTTTTGAGCTTTGTGCAATGATTGTTGGATCATTCTTTATGTGCCATGGATAATAGAGGTTCAACAATTAAAGGATATAATTGTCCCATGATTGAAATAAATTTGAATTTGCATTACACCTCACTGCGCCATACGGAATTACCAGATTGTTCAAGTGGGCTGCTAATTTTGGGCCTGTTATGAAGCCGGCTGTTCAAGCCAAGGCCCAAAGGAAGGAGTCCAGATTTGAAATTTCATCCGACATCGTCATTCTTTATCATTTGAGATCATCATCCGAGACCTCCGTCTTCGTCCGACATCACATTCATAACCTTTTCATCCGAGATACGTAGATGGGCTTGTTCATTTCTGGGCCACTAAAGGAGAAGACCCAAGGTTGGAGATCGTCTAAACCGTAATAAAGAGAGCATAAAACTAGGGGGAGATTGTTAGGTCCAGAGTTTTGCGCTTATCTTTATTACTTTTATTTGTGTTTATTTGGTTTAGATTAGCACTTGGGCTTGGGCTAGGCCATGTGGGCCAATGGGGTAGAGGCTGCTATAAATAGTCATGATTAGATTATTAGTGGAAGAGCTTTCCTATTCTTGTAATCATGTAGCCCCAATAGAGAACCTTGTACCCGACAATCCTAGAGATTGTGTGCAAGGTTCTCGAAGATCGTACCAGACAGTCCTTGAGACTGTGTGCGATCTAAGCTGAGTTATTTAATGAAAAATTTCTTTTTGTTCTTGTCGGTTTGATCTTACATTCCGCGTTCGATTGAACCGGTGAGTGATGTCACGGGTTTTTCGGGACCTACACACTAGGTCTCTTATTTATCACTCCACCACCAATTCATTGGCACACAATAAATACTAAAACACTAAATTTCATATCCACCCGCATAAGCTTAAAGGGACTAATTATTAATTATATCCATGTGCTATTTGTTCTAACGTTCCGCTTGCGGTATGCGCATATAATGTATGTATGTGTGGGCGTTCGGGGTGCAAAAGTAAAAGTACACTAATTTTAACGTTATTTTACTAATTTCGTGAAAATAACGTTAAAAGAGGGAGATGGTTAATCATGCATCATGTATTGGCGTTGATAGCCGAAAGACAATGGGGTACATGCACTAATCGGCCTTTATCTCGATTGCTGAGTGTTATGTGCCTTATGTCCAAGACTTGATGCAAAACTACTATTGAGCCGAGAGTCTCACTGGAAGCAGCATCTTTATTCATATAGGGTAGAGGTAAGGCTGTATACATCTTACCCTCCTCAGACCCTACTTTAATTTTGCTGTTGGTAGGATTTACTGAGTATGATGACGACGATGGTGATGTGCTATTTGTTGTAGTGTAGAGATCATGCTCTAATATGATCCCTCTGGTTTCATTGTTAATGTAGTTTAAATCTTTTTTAGAACCTCATTATGTTAGCATGTATGTTCACTAGACGTACTTCTTAGAGCCTTAATAATCTTATGTACGTATATTGATTTGCCTTTGATATCATTGTACCCTTACTTGAGCCCAGTGAAGTTAAAGCCATGATGTCAACGTGGATTTGATGAGTGACAATGACCATAAGCCCATATCGATATGATTAGGGTACGACATCTCATTGTACTAGTTTACGACTCACATAGCACTTTGCCATAAAGATATTTATGATTCCTGTGATCGGTCCACCACACATTTGAGTATGCAAGTCTAGTGCGTATACTATCCTAAATGCATAGGGATCATATAACTTATATATTTTTATATCATACGGCATTTTCGAGCCGGGGGTTTCACTGAAAATAATGTCTCTATTTCTATAGGGTAGAGGTAAGACTGTCTACATCTTACCCACTTTAGACCATACCTTAGTTTTGCTATTGATAAAATTAACTGAGTATGATGATAATGGCTGGTGATAATATCATACAACATGTGTACGTTACTGAAATGTATTGTGATTTATTTAAACCTTTTTTTATATATCTCCCATGGCATTATAGCCTAATGATATCTTGGTGGTGGGATAAGGGTTATGACCATTAGGTCATGGGTTCGATTCCCACAAATGGGGTTTTTTCCAGATTTATTGGGTTTCCTCCTGAATTGGTGTATAGGCATTATTGCCTAGTGAAGATGGATATGATCGGGTGGCTCTGCTGGTGGCACGATAATACTCCAGTGATCCGTCAGTGATCCAAATTTGCCGTTAAAAAAAAAAAAAAAAACCTATAATTCATAAACTTTCGAGCGTATAGAAAATTATATTATATTATGTCACTAAATTAAAACATAGATGATAAATATAATATAATTAATTAATTAACTAGTTTAAAATGTAGATATTATTTTGTACTAGCATAATTCCTTTGCGTGATGCGGTGGGAATGCGGTTTCAAGCAGTATTGGTTTAGTTCGTTACGACATTAGTTTAGTACTAGTACTCGATGCACAGTAGGGTTTATGATACCAGTTTTGAAAGAATACCGACATGGGTTTTACATAGATTGAAAGCCATAAGAAACAAATACATGTACTCACCCCGATAATGTCGATATCAATACTTATTTTGGTATCGGTTCGGTTCATCACAGCATCATTATAGAGTAACGACAATCGCTATAGTTTATAAAAAAAATAGCTAATTTTGCATAGAATTGCGATACACCTACATATTCAGTTTTTCTTAGAAAAGTTAACGAATAGGGGTTATTATTAATTGAAAGCTAAATGAGTTAAAGGTTTATATTATTTTAAAAAGTATTAAGAGGTGAAATTAGAAATTAAAAAAAATCCTTTATAATAAAGTTACTATTTGTATTTTTAGTTTGTACAAATACCGGTTAGTAATGACCTCTAGCTCAAGTGATAGGAGAACTTGAGTTTTTCTTTGAAGACTCAAGCTCAATTCTCATTTGGTGCAAAAAATGAGTGAGGCACTGGTGGGCTGTGATAGGAGACCCAGAGAAATCCAGGTTCGATCCTTGAGCCAAACGGGTTTTACTGGTAATTTACCGTCGTGCCTACGGGCGGGTGAGTTACCGGGTTTTCCCAGAAATTGGTGGTGGAGGTTACTCTCGGAGTATTCCGTTTGTCCTGTGGGTGTCCCGAGAGTGCTCGGGTTTGATTTGTTGGCCGTTCAAAAAAAAAAAGTATCAAATACAAAGTTTCCTAAAAATAAGAAGTTGTAAGAAGGGTATCAAACGGACTCCGATTGTCCTCAATCAAGCGGCAATGGAACCGTCCAATCGAACTTTATAATATGAGATTTTAAGTTTTTGCTTTTAAATTATTAGCTTGTAGATTTTAAAATTTATTTACATTATTGCGTCTTTTTATTTATAATTTTCACTTTTCTGTATTTGCGTTATTGTATATCTTTTCGGATTTTCGGATAGCTCGGATATCCAATAGAAAATAAGCTTATAAATTTTCGGATACTCGGATATCCACAATATCTGAAAAATTTTAAAATCACTATCCGAATCTAAAAATTCGGATATTCGAAATTTCAGATATCCGTATTTTCGGATAATTCTAATTCAAATATCCATATTTTCAGTTAGTTCAATTTTGAATATCAAATAGTTCGGATCGAATTTTTGGATTGGATATTTTAACACCCCCATGTCTATGACTTTTTGTACTGATTTTATATTCTGCCGTTTGAAGTTAACGGATGTTATGGAAATTAACGGAAAAAGAACGGTTACATGCTATGCTTATTCTTCCAAAGTTGGTTCGAGAATATTCCACTGGATATCCACCGATAGATCCAACAAGAATCCCAAAAAAGCAGCCGCGCGTGAACACACTCGCAGGGAGGTGGAAAAGTAAGCCGGTCGCTTAAAACATGAAAAAGCGACGTCGTAGAGAGACGGTCCCTTGAGGTCCCGAAAAGGCAAACAAAAATTGATAGAGACCTAACAATATTTAAACGCGTTGTTGGGGCACGTGTCGGACCACGCGGATCTTTTCAATTATAAAATGTTATTTAATAAAGATTCTTTTGGTTTTTGGTTTTGAAGGTGTTTATCTCTCGTGATTCTTCAACTTCCCTTTAACCCACTTTAAAAGGATATTCTGAAATCCAGACATGGAATCTCCAAAGTTTTTTAGTGTATAGTTAAATCTTAGGGTGGGGGATATAATGCTCGGTAAGTGATGCGGGAAGTGGAAGTCATCGATCTGTGACTATACCCACTTGATGAACATAATCGGTGAGTTGGAAAGATGTGAGTAAAATCGGTGTAAAGTCACCGAATGATGGAGAAGGGTGATGGAGGAGAGAGAGATAAGAGAGGAGAGAGGAACCAATCAAAAAATATATAACTCAAACACCCTAGGGGTATTAATCATACCCCTGATTGAGTGCAAAATGAAGAGTTGGCATAACATAATATTATTGGGTAGGATTTCACTCAATCACCCTAGAGTGATTAACCATACCCTCCACCCTTACTTTTATTAAATTTGATTTTTTTAAACGGCCAACAGAATAAATCACGAGCGTTCCCGGTGCACCCATTGAACAAACAGAGTAACCCGAGTCCATCACCAGTTCCGAGGAAAACCCAGTAACCCACCCGTCTGTAGACACGATAGTGAAATTACCAGTAAAACCCGTTTGACTCAAAAATTCAACCCAGGTTTCCATGGGTCTCCTATCATTGCCCACCAGCGCCTCACTCTACACCGAGAGCTGAACTTGCCTCTTTCATAAGAAATGTAAGCCATCCATCACTTGATCTAGAGATTATTGGAAATTAAATTTGATTTTTACTCCTATAATTAAAGAGATATTAAAGTTAAATTATACTTGCTTTTACCTCTACGTCCAAAATTCAAGCTTATTTATTAGGTAGTTTCAAAGGCATGTGACTTACCAATATTAACGTGATAGAAAATGTGTCAATCTTTAACCATCTAGGGTTTAGATCCCGTTATAAACAAAATATGTAGATTTATGAGCAGGTTTAAAAATATGAGTTAGTAGCTCTAGAAAATGTTTTGTAATTGATTTATGAGTTCAAGAGCAACTGAATATTTGGCATACAACATTGATAAAAGAATGTTATTTAATCTTATATTTATCTCAAGGACGTGCAAATGATGTCATAATTATTTGATGACATTACTTGTAATAACATTTGTTATAAATGATTCAATATTATCTTTATGATATCAAATTTGTTACGCATCATAAATTCATCATTTTCTCTTATACTCGCTTTGATAGACGACTAAAAACATTAGAGGATGTCCAAAACCGAAACATGCCCCGACACATTGCTTCAAGAAATGCTTATTTGGTTCAATCAATTCGGTTCTATCTATAGGTACGAGTGTGAATGCCAAAAGCAAATAAGTGATACTCTAAAAGTATAGTTATATGAAAAACAAAAGAGTAAATCTTATAACATGATACAAGGGGAGAGGTTGGTATCGGTAGTGTCAAGCTTCCCATCATTCGGTCTCATCTAGACACAAGAATATATTTTTAGATGATATAACACATATGATGATATATTACAAAAGGAAGGGAGAGGTGACATGACTAGTGGGTTTGTACATACATTGTATGATCTAGCCTTGTCAAGTCGGGTTAGAGCGACTAACAAGTCTGTCTTATTATAGCGTATTCCATCAAATCAGTTAAAAACTAAGAATATAATGTCCGAGTTTTCTGACGATTGTCCCTCATAATGAAGAATATTATATGATATATTAGCCATTTGATGAGGTTACGTAACACTTTCTAATCTTTTGATGCATACTTGACCTTTGAAATTTAGCAACACAAAAAGCAATTAACATGTATTACTATTACTATTACTGGATTAAGATCAAATACAAAGGATCCTAATTGTAAGAAGGGTACAAAAGCTCCTAAAAAACCCACTACACAAAAAAAAAAAAAAAAAAAAAAAAAAAAACCTTAAACATCCACCACCACCCAAAAACCTAAACCCTCACCCCCACCCCCCCCCCCCAAAAAAAAAAAGGTGGTGAGGTGGGGGTGGGTGTTTAGTTTTGTTTTAGATTTTTTTTAAGTTTTTTTTTGGGCTGGGGGGGGGGAGGGGGGGATGTTTAGGTTTTGAGTGGTGATGTAGTGGGTTTAATTTTAGGTTATTGGACACTTGTCACTCTATAAATCTTTCTTACACTTCTTACAATTAGAAGCCTTTTATAGAATAACTTGATCCTACTATTACTATTAATATTAATTTAATATTTAATATTTATTTAATATTTATATTTATATTTATATTATATTATATTATATTTTATATTATATTATATTATATTATATTATATTATATTATATTATATTATATTATATTATATTATATTATATTATATTATATTATATTATATTATATTATATTATATTATATTATATTATATTATATTATATTATATTTATAATATTTACCAACATGGATTAACAGTAACAACCACCAGGTTGATTTTTTTTGTCTTTTCCCTTTTTATATAATATGTTATAGGTATCATTGCGCCATCCATTTAACAATATTAGTGTAGCTCAGTTGTTTTCAAACCTAGACCGGACCGGCCGGTCGGACCGGAAACCGAAGGTTGAGCCGGTCCGGGTCATGGTATCGGGCCAAAAATGCATTGAATCGGAGTTGAACCGATGACCCGACGGTTGGGTCGCGAAATCGGCCGGCCAAAAATGCTTGAAGACACATATATTCACGAGGTCTCCCGGGTTCGAGTCCCATCATATAGCAAAATTTGTTTTTTAGTACCTGCTACCCGGTAAAAATCTAGAAAAGATTATGTAATTTCTTATTTTTTTTTATGTCCTTTGAAAAAAATGTGCAGTTTATTACTTTTTGTTTTTATGTCCTTTCTGTCGGTAATCGTTTTGTTATTTATTCCCTTTTTTCACTTTTATTTGATTTTCTCGCCTTCCTAATTTGTTATTTTTTAAATAAATAATACATTGTTATTTTTTTAAACTAAATCTTTTTAGATAAATAATATTTTAACACTTTTTAACATACCTTCTTTCTACATAGCGCGAGTTAAACCTTATTAGACAATGTGTTTTTTATGTGTGAATATCGTTTTTTATCATGGCAGAGTCTTTTTTTCTTTTTGCAGCTATACAAAGTGTCATACCCTATTAATCTAATCAGAAAACAAATCGAATCGATAGCGATTGAATTTCCGGCCGCATAGCAACGAGAATTTTGCTATAATTATTTGGTAAAATCTTTAAAAAAATGAAAGCTAGGGGTTGGACTCTCATCATGACTTTCCGAATGAGGTTATGAGTTGGAGTCTCCCTAAGCCTTCTGATTGAGTTGTAGCTCAATGACTTTCTAAGTGAAAGATCCTAGGTTGAAGTCTCAACTGAAATAAATTTCGTCCCCGCCAAAGGGTTCTCCCAGTTGTGGGTTTTCTTTCAAAGGGTCATCATCATACTCATACCCAGTAAATCTCACCAATAGCAAATATAACGTAAAGACCTCATAGGAATAGAGAAACTGCTTCCAGTGAGATCCCCCGTTCGATAGTAGTTTTGCATCAAGCCTTGGACATAAGGCACATAACACTCAGCAATTAAGACAAAGGCCGAATAGTGCATGTACTCCCTTGTGTTTCGGCTAGCAACCCCGCCACATGATGCATGATTAACCATCCCCCTCTTTCAATGTTATTTTCACGAAATTAGTAAAATAACGTTAAATTTAGTGCACTTTCACTTTTTACCCCCCAAGCATCCACATTTTCAACGTATACAAAAACCATAGGCGGTAATAGTGCTTTTGGTCTATTGGCTGAAAAGGGCGGTGGAGAATAGTGTCATGCAGCAGTCTGGCACTCACCTATTGGCCCAACAAATTTACGATGTTATTCTGCCTTAAAATTATGACTTTCCCATCAATATAAAATTACGTTTTTACCCTCACTTAAAAATAAATTTACGCTTTTGCTCCCAGCTAAAAATTTTGATTTTGCCCTCGGTTCAAAATTCAAGCTTATGCCCCATTTCAATTTACACTTTTGCCATTAGTTTTTTTCCATTAAAATTACGATTTTGCCATCAGTGCAAATTTATATTTTTACCCCCCACTTAAAAATAAATTTACGCTTTTGCTCCCAGCTAAAAATTTCTATTTTGCCATCGGTTCAAAATTACGATTTTGCCTCGTATAAATTTATAGTTTTGCCATTAGTTTTTTTTTTTCGCACAACCAAGTTACGATTTTGCCCTCAACTTATATTTACATTTTCTCCATTGTTTTTGTTTGTTTTCCTGGTGAAATTACAATTTTGCCCTCAGTGTAAAATTGCAGTCATGCCGGCAGATTCTTGGCACTCCCCCATTGATCCATTTAATTTACGATTTTATCTCTGAATTAAAATTATGATTTCGGCATCAGTTAAAAATTACGTTTTTCCAATCGTTTTAGTTTTTTTAGCAAAACTATAAAGGTTTTTTATGTTTTAATTGGTTGACTCCATTTAATTTTTTTCGTGTCAAGGAGCTGCCTAACACTCGCTCATTTTTCCTGAAAAATTATAGTTTTGCCCTGAGCCTAAAATTACGGTCTTACCATCGTTTTTGTTTTTTTTTCTACCCAAATTATAATAGTCTTTTTTTAATTGATTGAGAATTATTCGGTTAACGCCCCACAACGCGAGCGGGACATCAACTAGCATATATACATTGTATATAGGACCACAAGCGAAAAGTTTTTTACTTTCAAAGGGTAATTTGGTAAAAGTAAAGATGGTTGATATGATCTTATCCTCAACCATTGATGACGTCACTGCCAACTCATAGACAAGGAATCCCTCAGGAATATTCAAACAAACTTCTCCCAACTTTCTTTCTTTATTACATCTCTTTCTTTCCCTCTTCCACTCTTAATATTCATCCATCCAGAACCCCTTACAACTCTCTATACACAAAATACAAGTAATTAATTCTCATTTGCCAAACATTTGTACAATCTTAATCTGGAAAAACACCCACCCAATTAAAGATTCGTTTCGTACGCGACGACCCGACTTCGTCACCTTCTCTCACACACCTTCTCACTAAAAAGAAAATTCAAAAAACAAAGACTTCTTCTCTCTCTATATATGTATATGTATATATTGAATTATTTATATTTATATGTATATGTTATCTTGTAGACCAAGTTTATTCTCTTTTGTGATTCTTCTTTGGATCCTTTTATTCTCGTTCAAACCGGATCTCTCAATGCAAAACCAAAAAATCTTTCACATTTAATGTCTTGTGATCTTTCAATCCATCCATTGATCAAACTTTAGTAATCCTCAAAGGGATTCCATGGTTCCTAATAATAATAATAATATTAATAATAATAATAATATGTGTGAGAAAATCCAAAGATGTGGAGAGTATATGAAAGCTTTGGAATCAGAAAGAAGAAAGATTCAAGTGTTCCAACGGGAACTTCCTCTTTGTCTTCAGTTGGTTAATCAAGGTGTGTTTTGTGTGTGTGCATATACACGTTCACTGTGTGTCATATGTTTTTATTATTTATTTAAAAAGAAAATTATGTTTTTTTGATTTTTTTTTTTTTTTTTTTGTGTTTTGGGTTGCAGCGATTGAAGGATGCAAACAGCAAATGTGTGGAACGACGGTGGATTATTTGAATGGTGAATCGGAGTGTTCGGAGCGGACGTCAAGTGATGGGCCGGTTTTGGAAGAATTTATTCCGATGAAAAGGAATATATGTGTGGATGAAGAAGAAGATGATGGTCAAGAACAACCACAGTTATATCATACACCTAATAATATTGTTTCTAGTAAATTAGATAAAGCATCATCTTCTTCTTCCAAAAAAGCAGATTGGCTTAGATCTGCTCAACTCTCTATTCAAACCCCAGATCCAGTGGTAATTTATTTTTTATTTTTTCCTTTTTTCTTCTATTATTATTTGACGTGTTGAGATAACTCAGTGGCATCTTTGGAGTGTGATAATACTTTGGGTCCAATAGGTGATCGATTCCCGCAAGGGGTTTTTTCTTATATTTATTGAGTTTCCTCCTAAATTGGTGGATAGGCATTATGTCTAGTGAAGATGGATATGATCCGGTGGTTCTGCTGGTGATATGATCATACTCGGTCCGTCAGTGATCCAAATTTGTCGTTAAAAAAAACAGATAACTCATACACCATCTAAATTTAGACATCCCTCAATTAATTGTGTGATAAACACTTTACTACACACTTTGATACCGGTATACTTTTTATTGAACTGCTAATTTCTTTAATCTCCTATTGTTTGTGGGATTTGAACACAACACCTTCTTCTTTCCAACCTAGGTGTTTTAAAGGCTTTGCCTTTGTAAATGGACCACCACCCCCTTGGTAATTATCCCTCAATTAATTGGCGCTTAGGGGAGTTAGGGCCCCATTTTTTAAAATCACTATCCAAATCTGAATCCGAATTTTTGGATATCCGAAATATCGGATATCAGATAATTCGGATCAGATTTTCGGATAGAGATAGTTTTGAACATTCCTAATTATGTTAAAACCGTACGTCATTTTCGAGTTTAGAATCCGTTTTAGCAGGCTTTAGTGGTAATTATTTAGTTTAGTGTATCTAGATATGATGGAAAAGTGTACCTCTAATTAGGGTTTTAAAACAAATAATTAATAATAAATTGTGAAATTCCAAAATTTGATTTGTATTTTTTTGTTCTTTAATTTTGGTTAAAAGATTGGAACTTCACACAATTTTCAGGAGTCATCACCAAAAAGGGTTCCGGTGGTGGAGGTAAAGAGAAATGGATGTGGTGCTTTTCATCCATTCAAAAAAGAGAAATGCTCCGGCGCAACTCCGGTGACTGGGACCGCTAAATTATCAGCAGATCCCACTGCTGACGCTAGTTCCACGGCGGAGACAGGCAGTGGTGGTGGCGGAAGCAAGGGTGACGACAAAGGTCAATCGAATAGGAAAGCGAGGAGGTGTTGGTCGCCGGAGTTGCATCGGCGCTTCCTTCATGCTCTTCAACAACTCGGCGGCGCTCATGGTTGGTTTTTTTTTTTTTTAACTATTTTTACTACAAACCCGTACCCGTATGAGTTGAATAAATGATATATTAAATAGTTATTAGTTAAGATTTAAAAATTATAAAACGATAATTAATGTAACGAAGGTTCATAAAATTGTGACATTATACTTGTTTATTAAGTATTTTAATATAAATATATTTTTGTTGATTAACTAGTTACTTGTTTATTAGGTATAGATTTAATATTAATTTGTATTTGTTGATTAAATTGAATTATGATTTTGTATTTTTTTTATTTAATTTTACAGTTGCTACACCTAAACAAATTCGGGAATTAATGAAGGTTGATGGACTAACAAATGATGAAGTAAAAAGCCATTTACAGGTTTGTTATTTTAACTTTTTTGGTTGTATTTAGTGTCTATTTGGGTAAGCTTATTTTGGGCTACTTATAACTTATTTGCTTATTTGAAAAGCAAATAAGCAAAAAATCTGTTTGGGTAAAGTAATAAGTGTTTTTAAAATGACTTTTATAAGAAGCAAATAAGTTAGTTTTGAAAACTCATGAGATTGGGACTTTTCAAAATCTGCTTATAACTTTTCATCCACAAATTACCCAAATACCCTCTCTACCAAAAAAGCTAAGCCAAACACTTTTTAAAAGAATGTCCTTTTTGGTAATTTTACATGAATAAGCTAAGCCAAACACTTTTAACAAAACAACTTATTGACTTATTTATTTTTCTCACCCAATAAGCTTATCCAAACATTTTTTTAAAAACTCCTTCTCAAAAAGTCGTAAGTAAATAAGTCTTTTTCACAAAAAAATGCTTTTTGAGTTAAATAAACTTAGCCAAACAGGCCCTTAGTTTAGTAAATATGTTTTAATATAAATTCTAAATTATACTTTTACTTTGACAGAAATATCGTTTGCATACAAGGAGGCCAAGTCCTACAACCCATAACAACAACCAACAAACACCTCAATTTGTGGTGGTCGGAGGATTATGGATGCCACCACCGGAATATGCCACCATGGCAGCTACCTCGACCCCAACCTCGGGTGATACCAACAATTCCAAAGGGGTATATGCCCCGATTGCTTCTCATCCGCCACCAGCAACAGAGGCATCCATATCACTAAACAAAAGCGACTCTGGTGAAAAAGACGGTGGTCGTAGCCACGATGATTCACCGTCAACTTCCTCATCCACTCACACCACCACGGCATCACCGTTGTTTTGAGTTTTGATATTCCTACGAGGGGATATTACTCTAATTTGTGTGTAACATTTTTCGCAACGATGGCTTTTGGTTGTTTATGTAGCCTTGTTCGTTGGTTGAATATTGTAGAGGTATAGGAAAATGTAGAGTTACAATTAATGGTTGCATGACTCGTTCAAAGTTACTATTAATGGGTGTGAATAATGGCAATGTACATGAATTGTGCTCACTCAAAAGCGGTATACCACATCCCCTGGCCTAATTAGTTAGTGTGTATGTTTGCACTTCTGAATTTCTAATAAAATAATAACGTAATAATAAACAAGATTAATCCGAGAAAAGTTTGAATTTGAATTTTAGACAGAGTTTAAACCGAGGTTATTTCAAACATAAGCTTTCTTTAATTACACCATTAAGCTCAAATCTAAGCTTGCTTATCTACAATCACTTAGATCATCATAACTACAACTACATTGAATGATATTGCTTTATATCCATAAAAATTTGCTTTATATCTTCATAAAAAAACAATTACAATAATTTGTCTAGATAATTGTTAAATATTTGTAGTTCTCATGAATAAATAGTAAATTTACAAGTGCCATTTTGGTGCTTTGAAGTTTGAAGTAAATTTTAAATTTAGCAAACACACTTATTGTTTATTCTTTTATAGTTATAACTCACAAATCCTTTGTGTTTTTTATTCCAATCCCAATATTAGTGAAGTCATACTTAAACCGATACCTAATACTATGATTAATAACAAAGTAAAATGATATAGGCACTTCAAAAAGGCTTGGATGCCATCACAAACGTCCTAGCAAAAGACATTTCTTGACTTGAAGGGTAGACTCGCACTTTGGTGACAAAGGGGGCACTTTGTGGCCCCGTTCATGCTATCCTAGAGTGTTAGTTACATAAATAATTTGAAAGAATCGGAAAAAGTATTGGTGAATAATTGATATTTTATGTGTATTGAATAATTGAAAACTAGATCTATTTATGCAGAGAGATTAAAATGATAATGATAAAGTTAACCAACTAATAATAGCGACATTGGGGTGGATATAGGCAATGAATGATTTGGACTAGCCATTGCGTGAGGTTGTCAATTCGATTCCTGAGCCCAACCTGGTTTTCGTCTCACCGTTTGTTACGCCAGAGAGTTCTACTCTTGTGGTGGTACAACGACTGTAAAGTGGCAGTCGGCGGTATGGTTTCCCGGGGAAACGCCCAAAAAAGCCAAACTTTGAAGCCAGTGTGAGCCCGGTTAAGACAACATAGTTTGGCCAAAGTGGGGCAATACATGGCTCTCTAATTTAGAGAGTGTGATAACCTTATACATGAAGTTCACTGCTAAAAAAATAATAGCGACAAAATGTCGATATTTATCCTCATATTATTCCATATATAAGTTTGCAAGTTTTTTGTGCATCATTAGTTGTACTTTGTACTTTGTGCTTTGTGAGTTTTTCAGAAAAAAAAAAAAAAAAAAAACTTGATTTTTTACTTTTAACCCAAAGGTTTTTACCTTTCCCAATTTTAACCCTACATAATTTGTTTTTTTAACTTTAACCCAAAACTTTTCATTATTTGCAATTTATCTTCGCAACTTTTGTCACTTATACTTTTCATTTTTCGCAAATTTTCGTTTTACGTATGGTTCTAAATTTTTCGAGTTAATACGACGCAACGTGAATGTGTGGTTCAACATTTTTACCTCTATTTTTCCATGTTTGACAGGTTCGTCGCAACACGCATATCCTAGGTCGAGTCAGTGTTGGTGATCGATGACGGTTGTGTGACATTAGTACTATTTGACGTTGTTTTACGCCCCGCCGCAACGCGAGGTGTGCTTTGGGGGTTTTCAAAGAAAAATGATTATGCATATGGTTGTCGTAACGTTGGCTTTGGGGGTTTTCCAAAAAAAATGTTTTTTTTTTTTACTTTTCACCCAAAAGTATTTTATAAATTACCTTTAACCCAAAACTATTTGTTTTTTTACTTTTAACCCAAAACTTTTTATCTTTTACAATCTATCCTCATAACTTTTTTTTACTTTCAATTTTGGTCCTTTATAGTTTTCATTTTCCCCAAATTTTTCGCTTTATGCTTGGTTCTAAATTTTGTGACTTAACACATCGCAGCGTGCGTCTTTGGTTTAACGTTTTTACGTTTCGTTCTAAATTTTGCGAGTTAACACGACGCAACATGCGTGAGTGGGTGAACGTTTTTACATCGTCTACTTTTCCCCTTTGACAGGTTTAACATAACGTGCGGGTCTTAGATCGACTTAGTTAAAACTAAAGAATCACCGCCGCATTGCGGCGGGTCGCAATCCTAGTTTAAACTAAAGATGGAAGAATGAGCAACAAACTTAAAAAAAATAAATGACAAATCAAATAACAATAACTATAATACATATAATAAACCCTCTAATAGCTAGTTAGCTACCACAGTCATACTCATACTAATTCGCTTTACAATTTAAATATATAATAATAATAAGCTAGCCGACCCAAACAATATACAACTTTTGCAAAGGTACCGCAAGATAAAAGAAGTCCAAATGAAAATGAAAGGTTTTTTCACTAGAATAATAAAAGAATGCTTGACAAAGGGCCGTGGTGGATGCGTGGTTGACTTGACAAAGGGCCGTGGTGGAGAATCTTGACTATAGGTAACCTATCTTGCTTGCCTTTAACAAGGTATAAAAATTCATATTATCATATTTACAAGAAAAATTTGCGAACCACCACTATTTTATTAGATCATAAAATAAAGACAATGGGGCTGGAAGACACTAAAAAAGCAAAACATTACATAATAATATCTCTAACATTAAAGTCGTGTCATCTCTCTCAAATTAACCCGCCATATCCCAATCTATTTTTAAGCCAAAGGAACGTGTCCTCCTTAACTGCGTCCAAAACACGCGACATAGAAAAAGTCTTTCCTTCAAAAACCCCCTCGTTGTGCGCCTTCCAAATCCTCTAAAGTGTGTAATGAAAATTGTTTCCATAACCCTTTTCCACTTAGTTGATCCTTTCATCTCTCCAAATTTTGTCATCATAATCCCAAAAGACAATATCGTGTCCACAAAAGGAATTTTCACCCAAACACAAATGTGCCACTAGTCCACCACACAGATCTCATAATCATACATTCTGCCACCAGGTGTTTCGCTGCTTCTTTGCCATAACCACAAATCACATAAGATGTATCGGAGATCTCATAATCATACATTCTACCACCAGGTGTTCCACTGCTTCTTTGCCATAACCACAAATCACACAAGATGTATCGGAGACGGGCACCCCATGCTGAGCTAAGGCCTTTTTAGAAACAATACAACCGAGCGAAAGTTTCCAAATAGAGAAGTAAGTAATCGCGTCATATGTCACAATTATGTTAGCTAAAGAATTTTTTTTCTTTTCTTTTATTTCCCCATTCGTATTTATTTTTTGGTATTTTTTATAATCTTTTATACCTAAATCTTTATCACTAACGATTTAATATTTTATTTATTCAACCCATTTAATACACTGATTTCTAACCTAATTTATAAATTTATCATATTTACATAACAACATGTGTCAGTGAACGAGGGAGTTTGTGTTTTTTTGGTATAAATGCATACATGGTTATGTACGAAGACTCACAATTTTGTTACTTGTGTTGTGTTTAAAAAGTGTCTGATGAATTGATATCAATTAGAGGTTGGATACCTAAATAGAAAGCTCGATAATATGTTGGATCAGTTCCGTTTAAACATAATGGAAAACATGAAAACATACCTGTCACCGCAGACAGTGCAGTGGAGAATCCAGTGAGAGAAGACGACATGGAGTTCGACATCTTTGTCAAGGTGATCTGGTTCCTCCTTAGGGTGCTGACTGATGATGGTGACTAAGAAAACCGAAAAGGGTATCGGCTATAGGAGAGGAGGTCGAACGTAATGATGTTATGCTTATGGGGTGTGTCTAATTGTGTAACTGTCTAACCCCTTAACCTCCACATAAGTCTCCTTATATAAGCACCCAGGAGGAAACCTAATTAGTTAATAAGGGTAATATGGTCCATCAACAATTACCAACTAATTATCTTAATAGGTTATTAAATATTTTGATCTATATTATGTAAATGATTATAATGGCTATAGATTAAATATTAATACATAATATATTTAATCTTACATTCTCCCACTTAGCCGAGTAATCATTTACTATGAGTATTAGATAAGCCTGATCAGGAGTTAACACTCATTTTAGCCTTAAACAAGTACTATAGCAGAGAAATACAACCGTTGAATCATTATGCGACTCAGGACCCCCATTAATCATAATATAGCCTTAATTTAAAACCCAATCGTCATGATCAAAATACGCATAAGCCCTTTGTTTGATTTGTAACTTTATTTGTCTATATGCCATTATACCGGTTGAACATATTCTAAGAGATATACAAAATCAAACTGAGGAAATTTCATTAACATAAACATAAGCTAGTACAATATGCTTAAATAAGGTCTTTACTAAATCCCATATTCCAAACATGTTCTTCGTAAACCTTAGGAGGGAGACCTTTAGTCATCGGATCCGCAAGCATATCCTTAGTACTAATATACTCGATACAAAGATTATTTTCCTCAACTCGTTCACATACGAACAGATATTTTGTATCGAGATATAAACCAGCTCCAGTCGAACTGTTACTGTTCGAGAAACTAACGGCAGCTGAATTATCACAGTAAAGCTTCAATGGTCTAGAAATGGAATTAACAATTTTGAGTCCAGTGATCAGATTTCTAAGCAACATTCCACGACAGGTTGCGTTATAAACAGCAATGTACTCTGCCATCATTGTGGAAGTTGTGGTTAACTGTTGTTTATAACTCTTCCATGAGATAGGGTCGCCTGCTAACATAAAGATATAGCCCGAAGTGGATTTCTTGTCATCTTTGCATTTGGCAAAGTCAGAATAAGAATAGCCCACCACTTTTAAATGATCATTTCTTCTATAAGTCAGTTTATAGTCTTTCGTCCCTTGCAAATATCGAAGTACCTTCTTAGCTGCTTTCCAGTGATCTAGGCCAGGATTAGTCTGATAACGGCCTAGCATTCCAGCAATATAAGCAATATCTGGACGAGTACAGACTTGAGCATACATCAAGCTCCCGACTACTGACGCATAAGGTATCTGGCTCATTTGCTCCTTCTCAACCTCTGTTGTCGGACACTGGAATGAACCGAAAACATCTCCCTTAACTACTGGAGCGACGGAGGGTTTGCACTGTTGCATGTTGTAACGTGTAAGGACACGATCTATGTAAGCCTTCTGGGACAATCCTAAGATCCCCTTGTGTCTATCTCGGTGGATTTCGATGCCAATGACGTAAGAAGCATCTCCAAGATCCTTCATGTCGAAGTTATGCGAGAGTAACCGCTTCGACTCATGCAACATGTCTAAACTATTACTTGCCAATAGAATATCATCTACGTAAAGGACAAGTATAGTAAAGTTGCTCCCACTCATCTTGAGGTAGGTGCATTGATCCACTTGATTCTTCATAAAACCTTGTTTCTTCATGACTTCATCAAACTTGAGGTACCACTGACGTGATGCTTGTTTTAACCCATAAATGGATTTCTTAAACTTACAGACTAGATGCTCCTGACCTTCAGGTTTAAAGCCTTTAGGTTGTTTCATGTAAACATCTTCGTCTAAGTCTCCGTTAAGGAAAGCGGTTTTAACGTCCATCTGATGTAACTCCAAATCAAAATAAGCTACTAGGGCCATGACGATCCTTAATGAATCTTTACGAGAGACAGGTGAAAACGTCTCTTGATAATCAATTCCCTCTTTCTGAGTGTAGCCCTTTGCAACCAATCTCGCTTTGTAGCGTTCAACATTCCCATTCGGATCCAGTTTTGTTTTGAACGCCCATTTACATCATACTGGTTTGACACCGTTGGGTAATTCTACCAAATCCCAAACGTCATTTTTCTTCATGGATTCAAGCTCATCAATCATTGCTTTATTCCATTCAGAAGACTGATCACTGCTAATGGCTTCATTGTAAGAGATAGGATCATTGAGCTTTCCGGGATCCATTTTAGTCAGGTAGGTAACATAATCATCCCAATTAGTAGGCCTTCTTTGCCTAGATGACCTCCTAAGTGGATTATCAGGTTCAGCGTTGTCTTGGTTTTGAGCGTTTGATGTGCCTTCGTCATGAGGTATAATGGGTTCTGATTGTAGAGGTAAATTTGCAGTTGGTGCAGTAGCTTCAGGTACAGTAGTTGCATTGGGTACAAGAGGAGTAATCGGAGTAATGGTAAGCGACGAGTCTCTCCCCCCCCTCCCCCCCCCCCCGCGTCTTGTACTTCTTGCAATTCTTCGTAAGGGTTGGTACTGCTCCCACTCACCTTGAAATCCTCCAGGAACGCAACACGCTTGGTTTCAACAATACGGGTGACATGAGAAGGACAATAGAAACGATAACCCTTAGAATTATCAGGATACCCGATAAAGAAACAGGTAACTGTTTTAGGGTCAAGTTTCCTTAGGAAAGGATTGTAAAGTTTTGCTTCAGCAATGCAGCCCCATACTTTCATATATTTAAGACTCGGTTTCCTTCCTGTCCAAAGTTCATAAGGAGTTTTAGGGACAGACTTAGAAGGAACTCTAATTAGTATATGAACAACTGCTTTTAACGCTTCAGTCCAGAGGAATAATGGTAAATTAGTGTTGGCTAACATACTGCGCACCATCTTCATAAGGGTACGGTTTCTTCTTTTAGCGACACCATTCTGCTGAGGTGTACCAGGCATGGTGTATTGGTTCACAATCCCCTGGCCCTTACAAAACTCATAAAATGGACCAGGAGCTTGACCCACATCAGTATGTCTTCTATAATACTCACCGTCTCTATCTGATCTCACAACTTTAATCTGACGATCTAATTGCTTTTCAACTTCAGCCTTATAATCTTTAAAAGTTGTAAGAGATTCAGATGTCTCCTTAATAAGATACAAGTACATGTAACGAGAATAATCATCAATAAAAGTGATAAATGAAGTATGTCCTGTTATGCCAGCGATTTGGTAGGGACCACTAATGTTAGTGTGAATGAGTTCTAATAAATTAGAGCTCCTAGTGGCACCTTTCTTATTCGCTAATGTCATTTTACCTTTAAGACATTTGACACATGTTCCAAAATCAGAGAAATCGAGAGGAGGTAAGACTTCATCCTTTACAAGACGATTTAATCGTTTTTTTGAAATGTGGCCTAAACGCTGACGCCACAACATGGATGAAGTCTCTAAGTCTTGTTTCTCTTCCATCTTTGTGAGTGATTCATTAATGTTATATGACAACAAAGATTTGGAAAAGCCATCATCTAGTTCTAATCTATAGAGACCACCATCCAGAACACCAGTACCATAAAGAGCAGAATCATAGAGGATAGAGAGTTTGCGATGACCATGGGAAACAATAAAACCGTCCATGTCTAACTTTGGTCCTGGTACAAGGTTCCGAGTTACCTCAGGAACATATAAGGTATCATAAAGTTTAATACATAAACCAGTTTTCATAACTAATTGTAATGTTCCAATGGCCTTCACTTCTAATTCTCGATCATCCCCAACCTTAAGCGTTCTTTGGTTTCTTTCCAGCTTCCGGATTGAAAGGAATCCCTGAGTTGAATTGGTAACATGAACCATAGAACCAGAATCAAACCACCAAGAATTAGCAGGAACACTTAAATTATAGGACTCAAGTATCATAAAATAATCGTTACCTTTCTTAGCCAGCCACTCCTTAAAGTCAGGGCATTCCTTCTGCATGTGTCCTGTCTTTTTATAGAACTTGCAGCGGATACTGCCTAAGGAGTTCTTAGAGCTGGAAGGTGCACTTGTATTAGGATTAGGATTAGGCCTTTGGACTTTTGAAGCATCCTTCCTCTGATAATTGTTCTTCCTTTTCTTAGGATTGGAGGTAATGAAGTTTGCAACATCAGGATGGTGATCCATCCTCATACGCTCTTCCTCCTGTACGCACATGGCGACCAGCTCACTCATCGTCCATTTTTCCTTCTGAGTGTTGTAGTTGATCTTAAATGCTTCAAAGGACGAAGGAAGCGAAGTGATGATAAAATGAACGAGGAAACCATCACTGATTTCCATTTCCAGCCCCTTCAGCTTATTGGCCATGTCATTCATCATCATGATGTGCTCGCGAATGCCGCTCCTCCCATCATACTTAGTTGTCACCAGCTTGAGGATAAGGGTACTAGCGTGTGCTTTAGACGTCCTTTTGAACTGCGCCTCCACATGTTCCAAGTAGGTTTTAGCATCTTCAGAATCAGGAATAGCTCCTCTGATTGCATTGCTTATGGACTGCTTCATAAATATGAGAGACATGCGGTTACACCTAATCCATTTTTCATGAGTTAACTGCTCAGCAGCAGTACTTTAAGTGGTAAGGTCCGCTGGCTTATTCTCTCTTAGAGCATAATCAAAATCCAGCAATCCAAGTGTAAGCATGAGAGCATCCTTCCATGCAGCATAGTTATCACCGGTCAAAGGTGGAATCCCGCAATTGGGCGCTGATAGTGGAAATAAGATGAGCAAGTTATGATACTAAGGAAGAAGTCCTAATGTGATCTAAGGGCACGTTAAACTAAGGCAGGCATAAATAATGACCATTTTACGTTATGAAGCTGTGATATTGTCTATTACTAACATCAAAATAATAGACTTAGTTAAAATACTACTTAAATGAAAACAAAACAGCTTTGGCCAGAAGTGTAATCATTTAAGCATATGTGCAAAGTGGTTGTAACAAATCAGCTTTGGCCAGAAATTGAGAAAATCACTTTAGTTATGCACTTGTTAAGTATGCCATCTATGAAAGAATTAAATCAGCTTTGGCCAGATATTAAGACATTCATGTTTATGATGCATATGTAACATAGCTTTCGTAATACTTGGATGATAAGTAGATGTATCAAGTCAGCTTTGGCCAGAAATGATACATCAAAACTCATTCAAGTTAAGCCATTTTGGTTTTGTAAAACATTATCTGATTCTGATTAATTAACTAAGTAATTACAAAACCAATTATTTAATAGCAAACCACCCGTTAGCGCGGATCGAACTCCGCGGTGAGTTCGCTGGGGGGTGCAGAGGGACAGCGTGCCCCCGCACGGGGTTCAGGGCGGAGCCCCGAGCCAAATTTTAGCTCACATTAACTGCCAAATTTTATGAACACTCATGATTTCGGATAGATGATGTCTTGGATTCATCCGAAATGAATAATTTCGAATCATTTCGGATTATCCGAAATGGATGATTTCGAATGATTTCGGATGTGTCCAAGACGCGTAAGTCAAGTCATTTCGGATGATTTCGGATGATGATACTTAGTCTGAGATTCATCCGAAATGGTCAGTTCTTGATGATCCGTGATGGATTTCGAATGATTTCGGATGGTAATGTTTAGTCCGAGACTCATCCGAAATGGTCAGTTGTTTGATCATCCGTGATGCTTAGTCCGAAATGGCCAGTTGTTGATCCGTATTGGGTGAACAATGTTCATCCGGAATGATCAGACAGTTGCTGATCCGTAATGGGTGAACAATGTTCATCCAGAATGATCAGACAGTTGCTGATCCGTAATGGGTGAACAATGTTCATCCGGAATGATCATCCGTAATGATCATCCGAAATGTGTTCTGCAAGCTGTTAAATGCGAAATCATAACTGAAAATTCGAAAAATTTGGGATTGTGATAGAGTTTCCTATTTTATTATTGATCTAATTTTATCAGTAAATTTCGAAAATCATAATCTGTTTATCCTATTAACAGATTTCGGAAACTTATTAGATAAAAATTAGATCAAAATTAAGAAAACATTCCACAATTCAAATCATATTCCAAAACATAAAGGAAATTTCGAATTTTAACTAAGAACATGATGAACCCTAAACTAAAATATTCAAACATTCAAATAAAGTTCATCCGAAATCTGGAAATTTATTACACATTTAAACATATTTTGAATATCCTGATTTCGGAACAGTGACATAAGGACGAGCACATGATCCGAGATGGATCCGGAATGCATCTCGAATGACAGAAACCGAATTTTATAATGTTTTTTCAAATCCTGTTTTCCAGTTTAATCCAGATTTACGGATACAAAACAGAACTGACTAATCAACATATGCTCTGATACCACATGTTGGATCAGTTCTGTTTAAACATAATGGAAAACATGAAAACATACCTGTCACCGCAGACAGTGCAGTGGAGAATCCAGTGAGAGAAGACGACATGGAGTTCGACATCTTTGTCAAGGTGATCTGGTTCCTCCTTAGGGTGCTGACTGATGATGGTGACTAAGAAAACCGAAAAGGGTATCGGTTATAGGAAAGGAGGTCGAACGTAATGATGTTATGCTTATGGGGTGTGTCTAATTGTGTAACTGTCTAACCCCTTAACCTCCACATAAGTCTCCTTATATAAGCACACAGGAGGAAACCTAATTAGTTAATAAGGGTAATATGGTCCATCAACAATTACCAACTAATTATCTTAATAGGTTATTAAATATTTTGATCTATATTATGTAAATGATTATAATGGCTATAGATTAAATATTAATACATAATATATTTAATCTTACATAATAAACTTTCGAAGTCTGAGTCAAACTCGAGCTTGTAAAATTATTAACAAGACAAGCTTGACTCTAGAATCAAAGATACAAGCAAACCGAATTCGAACTCATCTGCCCATATATGTTACCAAAAAATCATTGTCATCCGTACAAAAGAAAATATTATTTGTTTTGTAAGGGAAATATATTTTTATAGTATTAGATAATGTTTTGCAAGGGAAATATATTTTTATAGTATTAGATAATAAAAATATTATTTTTATAGTATTAGATAATAAAAATATTATTTGGGACCATACAAAATAGTCATATCACGTTTTTATAAGTGGGCAAAGTAGCCGAATATTCGGAGGGCATTTGGAAAAAAAATGGTCATTACCCATCGGTGGAGTATATTCCTCATTTCTTTATATCATCACCATAGATTCCATTCATTTTAAATACTCATGGATCGCCTACTTGCGCCTAATTATAATTGTTTTACTTTAATGTCTTTGGATATTAGTTTTGGGTCACAATATTATTGGTTTGTGTCCTTGAATTGGCATCTTTTATACGAGTCATATGAGTCGTATTCGTATAGTCTTATACGATTCGTATAGGGCAATAACAATTACTAAGGTCAATCAAAAACTGACAATGTTGTCACATGTGAACCCTATACTAGTTGTATAGGGCTATACAACCCGTATTAAGTACGAGATAGTACAATGTCACTCTACAATGACAAAACAAGATAAATGTGATATTATGTCAGCCGTATACGACTCATATAGAGTTATACGAGTCGTATGGAACTGTGAAAGTTGTTTGCTTTTTGATATGCATTCTCCCTTTATAAAAACGAAGGAAGGAAGATGAGTATTCATTCTTTTTCTTCTTTCTTTCTTTCGAAAAACAATTAGGGATGTCTTGGTTCGACCTAAATTACTTTTTTGGCGAATCGTCCGACAAAACGAGCACGTTTATTTCGGAAATCCGTGTGGTATAGTACTTATTAACTTGTTTTGTTTGTGAAATACATATCACGCCGTTGTTTTAGGAGGAGCCTGCCGTCCATGATTCTTACAATGGGAGAGTAAATGATGATCATGCGGATCAACGCCCACCGTGCCCGTATTGAGGCTCTTTTGATGCGGGTGATCTAGGGCGATATCCAAGGGCTATCGATCGTGGTAGGAATCCGTACCGATGCCGATGATGCCGCCATACCCAGGTCAGGATCCGCAACCGTCTGGCACCGCTTAGGATCTAGGGTCGTCTGGCACCACTCAGGACCCTCAGGATCTGGATCGAACAATTTAGGATAGTTTGTTGTCCTTTTTTTCGTATTTAATTTATTATGTATTTTGGATTATATCATGTATAAACAAAATTATTATCTAGTTAAATTTGCAGTTTTAGTTTATTTATATCTGTGATGTTTATTGATAATGTTTAGATTGGTTGGTTTGTTACGTCTAATGTATAATACGGTATGACACATCACGATACGATACATCATAATATGATACAATACGACACGTTCAACATAAAATAATACAAAATACAAATGATGATAAGATACAAAGAGAATACCCAATGCTTTATACTCCAAATTAATGATTTAAAAGAAAGAGTAAACTGCTAAAATCATCCCCGAGGTTTGACTCAAATTGCTAGATCAGTCCAAAATCAACTTTTTTTTGCTAAAACAGTCCCCGAGCCTAGTTTCTGTTGCTATTTCAGTCCAATAAATTAACACCGTTAGAACCTTCGTTAATGAATGGGTAAAACTGCTAAATTCGTCCCTGAGGTTTGATTCAAGTTGCTAGATCAGTCCAAAATCAAGTTTTTTGAATTTGTTAATTATAAACTTATTTAGGTATATAATTTTTCTAGACTTGCATTAATTTTTTGAATTTGTTAATTATAAACTTATGTAGATTATAAACTTATTTAGGTATATAATTTTTCTAGACTTGCATTAATTTTTTGAATTTGTTAATTATAAACTTATGTAGATTATAAACTTATTTAGGTATATAAATCATTAATATCACAAGATTATAAACTTATTTAAGGCGGGTCCAGTTATATTTATGTTCGTTGAATAAATCATTAATATCACAAGAGAAAAAAAATGGTAAATGACAGGTTCTTAATGCATCAATACTTGTACAAAATGCATTATATATTTTCTTAAATGTCTTAAAATTTAAGATAAATTACAAGTCTACCCTAAATATATAATTTAAATTTGTGTTTATAAAAATATAAACAGAATGTAGCTCTTTTGGAGAGCGCAATTTTATTTGACCTGTCTTAAACACTGGTTTGACCCGAACCCGTTTTGACTCAAACCAAAATAATCCTTTTTATGAGACTTGTTCTGGCACGACATGTTGTTCGACCTCACCTGAATGATAAGTATTATTAAATAAGAAACCACTTAATTAAGTAGAAAAAATGAATAAAAGAACTTTATAATACAAATATTAAATTAAAATAATTGATAAATATTAAACATTAAATATTACGGTTTAAATAAAAACAAATAAAAATTATGTTAATTTCTTAATATTTAAATTTACATATAATGTTAGTATTTTTCATAACTAAATATTGTTTAAATTAACTGTTGTCTTATTTAAATCCTTAAATAAATACTAAATATTTACATGGTAACAACAACAACAACAACATCAAAATAAAATCAGTATTTAAGGTTGGACTGATCTAGCAACTTGAATCAAACCTCAGGGACGAATTTAGCAGTTTTACCCATTCATTAACGGAGTTTAGCAGTTTTACCCATTCATTAACGGAGGTTCTAACGGTGTTAATTTATTGGACTGAAATAGCAACAGAAACTAGCCTCAGGGACTGTTTTAGCAAAAAAAGTTGATTTTGGACTGATCTAACAATTTGAGTCAAACCACAGGGATGATTTTAGCAGTTTACTCTAAAAGAAATATGAACAACAATCATACGGGAAATCATGTATATTGATATATCGATAACTTTATCTTTCCAATTGAAAATGTTAAGATGCTATTGAAGTTAAATTGATATCATTTACTTAGTCTTGTAAAATTAGAAAGTCGTAGATAGAATTTTAAACGGACTCGGATAGAACTCATTCTAGCGGCATTGGAATTGTCTTATCAAACTCTATGATCTTAGATTTTAGGTTTTCGCCTTTGGATTTTAGCTTTTAGATTTTATAATTTTTGTTTAGATCATTAACTTTTTTATTTAGCATTGTGTTTTTTATTTATTTTCGTCATTGTAAATTTTTTTCCAATTCATTTTATCTTTCTTTTTTCTCGGCATTGTGTTATATTTTATGATTTATTGAGTCTTTGTACTCTTTCTAGATTTCAGAAACTTTGAAGAATAACTTTACTCACTCTTAGTTTACAATATATTTATTAGTTGTAACTTCTTTTTACTTATCTTTTATCTATACTGACTAATTTTATTTAGTTTATATACAATTTTACTATAATATATATTTATTTTTATATTTGTGTATGCCTTTTATAATAATAATAATAATAATAATAATAATAATAATAATAATAATAATAGTAGTAGTAGCAGTAGCAGTAGGCAGCATCAGCAATCGTCGTCCTCGTAGTAGTAGTCGTAGTAGTAGTCGTCGTCGTAGTAGTCGTAGTAGTAGTAGTTTGAATTGAAAGAAAACAATAAAACGACAATACCTCTATATAGTAGAAAATAAATGATGTAACTTTAACACGTTACATGTAGGATAAGGTGGAACGACACTTAGCGTTGCGGCGAAACTTTTAAAACAAACAAAAAGTAGAAGTAAAAAAAGATTAAACTACAATTTATACTAAAACATAAACATTATGGTAAAAAAGAAAAGCTAAGTCGAATTTTTAAAAATCCATCTTCCAACTTCTAACTAATATAGATGTCATATAATTTTAGAAACCTTATTATCATAACATCAATTATTCTATCGTACAAAAATTTAAGGTTGTTGAATAGTAGATTTAGATATGGAGGTTTCTGCGATGGTGCTAAGTTAACCAACAGGTAAAAGTCTCACAAAGTAAGATTGTAAAGGGAAAGTCTATACTTTAGTGAGTTATACATATAGCTTTATACACTTGTAAGAAGTTGAATAGTAAAAATACCTCAGAAAGTGAAATTTCAAAATAATATAGAGGAAATATCTAGTTTTCATTATTAACAAACTAATGTTTTTTTTAACGGCCAACGGATTTTTCAAACAGGCTAATGGCGAAATTCACCACATCAGGAGCTACACTCGTCTCTGAACTGGGGAAAACCCTCGCCTAGGGCAGAAGCTCGTGAACACTCGCCCAAAGGCACGACAATGCGGTGAGGTAAAACCCATTCAGTTCAAGGATCGAACCAGCGATCGCCGACTACTCGCCTAGTCTCCTATCATCACCAGGTACCGCTAAAAACTAATGAGGAGAAGCAGGTCGGGTCTCTTGAAAACTCAAGTCTCTCCATTACCACTCCACCACAAGCTCATTGACAACAAACTATTGTTATTACCTTAATCAAAACTAGATAGGCTTGTAAAATAAATTAACTTTTTATATTTATTGTTCTCGATATGTTTAGATGCACAAATGCACAATATAATTTCTTTTAAAATAACGAAAATGTGGTATTTGAAAAAAAAAAAATTAATACGTCCCTTGGGTGAATGAATGGTCATTTGTCTCTTTCTATTTAACAGGAAAACCTCATTAAATTTATACAAAAGGATATTCAAACGCTAGATATAGACGCAACATGTAATTTTAATTGTCGCATAGCATTATTTAAAAGTGACAATTTCTAACATGACACGGATAAGATCTGTAAATAATTAGGTTTTTGGTTTACCAAGAAAAGAAATATAAATACAATGTAAACTTTGATATTATAAATGTGTTGAAACAATGGTTAGCACAAGGATAATCAAGAGGGTCGTTTCACTTATGGGGTTCAACCTCTTCTCTTGCTCGTATCAAAGGCCTGAGATCTGCAAAACAGTAAACACCGTCAGTCTCGTTAAGAGGGGAAAAGGGGGTTTTCCCTCTTAACCAGGCTCCGGCGTGAGAATAAGTACTGCTCTGAGATGAATAAAACAGTGTGTGTATAGAGTGAGTAAAGAGAGCCAAGATCCTCAACCTGAATGATGAAGGGTCCTATTTATAGCCGGATGGTGAAGAAGGAGGAAGCAGCTGTGCCAGCTGTGGGTGTGTGCCAGCTGTCCGACCGAGGGGAATATCCTCTTGGTCTGCTCTGTCGCGAAGGGTGTAGTGGTACACGTGGCGTCCTTCTATTTGCCTACGCTGGATACCTCGTACTGGTTGCGTCAGACTTGCTCCCTGGATTGTCGCAGGCCTATGTGGCCTTCTCTCAATGGTGACACGTGTTGTCCTTTATGTTGGGCAAAGCATCTTTGATGCCAGCTATGAACCGCCTAGATGTCTTCTGGAAGCTTCTAGAAGGTTCTGGTGACATGGGTGCCTTGTGTGCACAAAAAGTGGTGTGGTCCCTGCCATGTAGGCAGGGAATTGGGACCATACCTCTTCAAGTCCCCCCAGTCCAGTGTGCCTTCTAGTTGAGTTGATCGTCTAGGAGGGATTCTGGACTTATGAGAGTTGTGGTTTCTATGCATCGCGTTGAAGTTGGTGAATATAAAGTGAGCCAAGTGGACGCGTGCCGTCTGGTTATTGGCTCTCTGAAAAAGTGAGCCAAATGGACGCATGCCGCATGGGTTTTGGCCCCTTTGAAAAAAAGTGAGCCAAATGGACGCATGCCGCATGGGTTTTAGCTCTTTGAAAATAATGAGCCAAATGGACGCATGCCGCATGGGTTTTGACTCTCTTGAAAAAAGTGAGCCAAATGGACGCATGCCGCATGGGTTTTGGCCCCTTTGAAAAAAGTGAGCCAAATGGACGCATGCCGCATGGGTTTTGACTCTCTTGAAAAAAGTGAGCCAAATGGACGCATGCCGCATGGGTTTTGGCCCCTTTGAAAAAAGTGAGCCAAATGGACGCATGCCGCATGGGTTTTGACTCCTTGTGCTTCCTTCTGTTGGAAGTTTGGTGGTTATGTGGAAGTGTTTGGTGTGACCGTCTGACGTCCCTGTCTTTTCGGAGGCGAACAGTTGCTTTTGCAGTGACTTTCTGTCACATCAGCAGACCCTGTCGCCCATGCTTCCCGAAAAATGAGCCGACGTCTTCTCTCTCCTGTGACGTGTCAGTCATCTATTGGGCGCTTTTTCTGTTCCCTGACGGTCCACTACCCATCGCATTAAATGCGATGGGTATAAATATGGGGCGGTTATCTCTTTCTTCCCTCACTTTCGAATTCTAAGTGCAATTTCTCTCTATCTTCTTCCCCTTTGTTCTATCTTTCACCTTTTCAAGTCGTCTTCTTCTTGATTTTTATCATGGCTGATAAGAATCCTACTCAAAAGAAAAGGAAACATAGGAGTAGAGCGCCTCCTGGTCCTGACCAAGCTGTGATTAACTGGAAGGAGGATGAATTCCAGATGCTTGTGAGGGGATATAACTTTCGTCCTGAGTGGGGGGCTCGTTATCCTCCCTCTGGATCCACAGCATTGGATGCCCCTCGGGGTTTTATCACGCTGTATGCTGCGTATTTCCGGGAAGGCAATTTTAGGTTGCCGATTACAAAGTTCACTGCTGATGTTTTGAGGGGTTATGGGCTCCACATTTCTCAGATAAATGCGATTGGGCTCCCTCGGATTACTCATTTCGAGTTTGTCTGCAGGTCGTACCGTGTTGAGCCTACGTTTGAGATGTTCAACGCTATCTACAGCGTTTCGTATTCCAGTGGGTTCTACTCTTTTCAGGCTAGGATGGGAGTTGCTCAGGTGTGTTCGGTGCCGATAAAGGGCATTCATGATTGGAAACAAAAGTTTTTTTACATTCGCCGTGGTGTGATTCCGACGGATATGTCGTATAGGCAGGTGGGTCAAGGGGTCCCTAAGGTGGATGTGTTGCCAGATTACGCTGCCCAAGAATGGTATGGTAAGATAACTGCTAAGCCGACTGCGATTTCTCAACTGGATGAGATGGCTTTGGTTGGTGCAGGGATGAGTTTGCTGTGGGTGCCTAAACATCCGCTGGGTCAGCCTGCGTATAGCCATAAAGGCAAATGTATTGTTCTTTCGTGTCTTACCCTTTGGTTATTTCCCTCTATGTTTACTATGTGTCCTAATTTTGTTGCCCTTTTGCAGTTGGTTACAGTTTGTTAAATGCCTTGGACCCTAAATCAGCGGGTGCCATGGTTGAGGCTATCCAGGCTGATGGGAATCCAACCTGGTTGGAACAGATACGGGACCGTTTCTTGCATCCCACCGACGCTAGTTTGAGCAGATATGCGAATGAAGTTCTTGGTGAGGATGGTTGGGATGACTTTGTCGACTCCGGTCGAGAGGAAGTCGTTATCCTTTCTAGTGGGAGTTCTGACCGGGATGTTGAAGATCTAATATCTCCTTCCGCGCGTGCAGGTACCGCGCCTGGTGGTGTTGATGAGCCGGTACATGGAGTTGAGGATGATGATGATGCAGAGCCGTCTGTTGATCCGTCTGCCCAGTTGGAGACGAGGAAAAAGGCACGGAGTGATAGGTCTGGAAGGAGGGAAGAGAAGAAAGAAAGCGGAGCTGCTGGATCTTCTCGTAAGCAACCTTCTACTCTTCCATATCTAGATTATGTGGTAGTGTCTGATACATTGTCTGGCCTAGGCCCTGGGGAGGTGCGTCAAGGGTCAGATCCTGATGATAAAGCCACTTTGACTGAGCATATGAAGAAGAAAGCTCTTGATGATCATAAGCGTCATCTTGATGAACAAGCTGCTGCCCTTCTTGCGGCCAAGAGGGCCAAGCTTCAAAAGGATGCCCCCCCAGCCCCTTCTGAATCTGAAGTTGATTTGGGGGTTTTTAGTGGGGGTCGAGGGAACTTGTTGGAGGAGATATTTGCTGCCTCTGCTCCCCGCCCTGGTAACTTAGTTTCCGCGTATGTTTCTGGTATCTTTCCTTTGGTGCTTTTTACTAATTGTAGTTTTATGGCAGCAACCAAGATTAGCAAGAAGCCGCGGCCGGTGGATATTTCTCAGATTACTCCACCTACTTCTCCTCCTTCGAGGACTGTTGGCTTGACTCCTCCTCGAGATGGTGCTGATGCCGCTGTGAGGGGCGGTGAAGGGTTTTTTGAGGGTATTTTTGAGGGAGGTGACGCTGCTGGAGGTGATGTTGGTGGTGATGCTAGTGGTGGCCACGGTGCCGGAGGTGATGTTGCTGGAGTTGATAAGGGTAAAGGTGTTGAAGTGGAGATGGGGTCTAGTGAGACTACTCCGCAACAAACCATTTACACAAAGCCTGGTGGGGGTGGGGCTACTTCTGGCACCGTGCGGGACTCGCACTTTGAACGTGTTCCTGATGATTCATGGGGCAATCCGGCTTGCGATGATATGCCTCATGTCCCTCGTTGGAGCCTTACTCAGGGTTCTCGCATGACTGACTTGCAGAATTGTCAGGAGTTTTTCTCTTTGTCCCTTCCTCCCGCCGAGAGAATGTTTCAGAAAAACCGCAGCCGCTTTGCCCTTATAGATGATCATGTTACGGCTGGGGTTAACTTCTTTGCCACCTCTCAGGAGATTCTTCGCGAATGGCGATCTATGGGAGAAGAAACTATGGCGTTTGAAGAGGCCAAGAAGGCGTTTGCTGAAGAGAAGGAAAAATTTAACGCAGAGCAGAAAGGTTTGCAATGGCGGGTTACTGAGGCTGAGTGGAAGCTCGAAGAGCAAAAACAGTTGAATGAGCAAAAACAAAAGGATTGGGAATCCGCATGTGCTCGTACGAATACGGAGATGCAGTCGCAACGTGATGCTATTGTGCGGCTGTCTGGTGAGAAGACGGCCCTTGCGGAAGAGGCTCATCAAGCGCGTCTTGCTGCGGAGAAGAAGGAGAAGGAGTATGTTGCGCGGATCGATAAGCTGGAGCTTCTTGTGCAGGAGAAGGCTTCGGAATGTGAGGCTGCTCAGCGTCTTCTTGATGAGAAGACGGCTGAGTGCCGTGCGTCTGAGCTCCTTGCTGAGGAAGCCTCGGCTGATAGTAGGTGGTTGCTATCCCGTGGTGTTCCATTGGTAATGTTCTTTGCTTATTCTGTTGCTGTCTTCCTTTATTTTTACTTTTGTGTATTTATTTCTGCTATCTTATTCGACCTTGTTTTTCATGCAGCTTGCTGATCGTATCTTGCATTCTCCTGAGCTTGCCCGCTCCATGTTTGAGTTGGGTGGAGCAGGCTATAATAGTGGCCGCAAGAATGGGTATGCTGAAGGCAGGTGTGCCGCTGTAAACAATGAGAAGGATTACCACTTTGAGTTGTTTAAAGAGGATTGCGAGGGTGCTTATGCTGCTAAGCGCCGAGAATTTTCGATGCTTGATTTTGCTGTCGTTCGAGCCGCTGGTAAGTTGGCTCATAAAGCGAATGGGGTGGCTTTGTTGAAAAAGGCCTTAGGAGAAGAAGGCGATGATGCTGCTGGAGGTGCTGGCTCCAGCCATACTTAATAGTTTGCTTCCGGCCTGCGTGCCGTGTATGGCCCTGAATGGGTTTGTAATGATTGTTTTTGAGACAATTTGAAATTTCTTACCTGTGGTGTTGTGTATTTGACAAATGTGTTGCTACTTTGATTATGTTTATGCAAATTTTGAAATCGTCATAATATGTGCATGTTTTAATTACTTTGATTAGGTGTCACGAATGAATGATGGCGCTGACAGGTGATGTTGTGTTACTACAACGTTTTTATTCTGTCGTTTAAGTATGCGCGCTTGCATGTGACATACGAAGTGATCGAGTTGCAGGTTATTGTGTGAGCTCAGCTGGGATCACAGCCTTGGGAGCATTACAATGTTTAGTTGCCTTGCTATCGATATTTTCGTGTTTATGTGGGCACGAAGTTATGTTTTTTGGCGTTTTTGTAGGCTTTGGTTGTGTTTTCGACCCGGCTGTGCACTTGGTTGTGACGAGCATTGGAGGTCTACAACGTTTCCTATGGTCGAGCCATTGATGTTTTCGTGTACGCCCGAAGTGATAAATGCAGTTGTGACAAAAAATTTGCATGAAGTAAATATAGCCAAACACTTCTTGTATTAGGTAAATGTGTCGGCGATTCGCCCTATACGATTACATGTTTATATGTAGCATTTTCGTAACTGTTGGGCATTCCAGGTTCGTGGAACCTCTTTGTCGTTCATGGTGCGTAGCTTGTATGCTCCCTTGCCGAGGACCTCATCGATGATGTACGGGCCTTCCCATTTGGGAGCCAGTTTTCCCGGTTTTTCTGCGTTGGACGCTTCATTGTCCCTTAAGACATAATCGCCTGGGTTGAAGGTGCAGATCCGGACTCGGGAGTTGTAATATTTTTCAAGCTTTGTCTTGTATTTGGCTTCGTTGATTGCTGCCATCTCTCTCCGTTCTTCTAGGAGGTCCAGGTCGATCCTCCTTTCTTCTTCGTTATTGATCAGATTCATGGAGAGCATTCTCGGAGATGGAAGCCCGATTTCTGCTGGGATCACAGCCTCAGACCCATAGACCAAGCTGAACGGTGTTTCTCCGTTGCTTTTCTTGGGCATTGTTCTACGGGCCCATAATATGCTTGGTAGCTCGTCGACCCATCCTCGTCTTTTTTCACCGAGTCTTGCTTTGATGCCATCAACGATGCTCTTGTTGACTGCTTCAACTTGACCATTCCCTTGCGGATGTGCGACCGACGAGAAGGTGTGTTCAATGTTTAGTTCCTTGAACCATCGTTCGAGATCATCTGCTGCAAAATTTGTACCATTGTCGGTGATGATTCGGAGTGGCAGGCCGAAACGGCATATGATTTGTTCCCAGATAAATCGTTTAACGACTGCCGATGTGGTTGACGCAAGTGCTTTTGCTTCCACCCACTTGGTGAAATAATCGACCGCGACGATGATGAACTTGACTGCCCCCGGAGCTTCTGGGAAAGGGCCCACCATGTCTATGCCCCATTGCTGAAAGGGCCATGCGGTTGTTACTGGCACCAACTCGTTTTTTGGACGCATGGTTTTTGGTGTGCCGTTGGCAGCCGCTGCATTTTCTTAATTCCTTCACGGCATCGAGGTGCATTCCGGGCCAGTAGTAACCGGCGTTCATTACTTTAGCCACTACCATGCGCGGCCCGGCGTGGATGCCGCAGATGCCTTCATGTACTTCCCGGATCAGATAATTTGCGTCGTCGGCGTCAACACATCTTAGCAGCGGGCCGAGATATGACTTTCGGTACAATATCCCGTCCGCCATTTGATAATGTTCTGATTTATACTGGATTTTCCGCGCCTCAGCTTTATTTCCTGGAAGTATCCCGGACTGTAAGTACATGATGATGGGTGTCATCCAGGACGTGGTTCCTGTTTGGATGACGCTGACTTCTCGGAGTGGGACAGACGGGTTGCTTAAAACTTCTATGCGTACGTCTTTGGCTAGGTGCTGAAAACTTGTCGACGCAAGCTTGCTTAAGGCGTCTGCCGGCTTGTTTTCACTGCGGTTTATGTGGTGCACCTTGTAAGAATAGAAAGTTTGCAGCAACGTCTTTGCTTGGTTGAGATAGAGTGCCATTATGTCTCCTTTGGCTTCGTATTGACCGTTGATTTGGCCTGCCACTAGCATGGAGTCCACATGTGCCTCAATATGTCGGACTCCCATTTTGATTGCCAAGCGCAAGCCGGCCAGAAAGGCTTCATACTCTGCTTCGTTATTTGTGCTCTTGAAGTCTAGACGTATGGCGTAAGTGAACTCGTGTTTGTCAGGGCTCACTAGCCGTAGCCCCGCGCCTGCCCCATCTTCGTTGGACGCACCGTCAGTATACAGCAGCCATGGCTCTTCGGTTTGTTTTTTCTCCGCTTTCTCCATCGCCTTGCACTCTCTGTCTTTGTCATCCGGGACTTCCGTCATGAAGTCTGCCAAAACTTGGCCTTTTATCGACGGTCGTGGTCTGAAGACTACGTTGTGTCCCCCTAGCTCTATCGCCCATTTGGCCAACCTTCCTGATATTTCCGGCCTTGCTAGGATATTCCCAATATTGTAATTTGTTAACACGTGGATGACGTGATTGGCGAAATATCGGCGCAGCCTTCTTGACGCGTGAATCAGTGCAAGGACAAGCTTTTCCATGATTGCGTATCTTGTTTCTGGGTCGGTTAAGGTTCTGGACACATAATACACAGGTGTTTGGACACCTTGTCGATCAACCAGCAATACGGCACTGACGGCCCTGTCGGAAGCTGAGAGGTACAAGACCAAAGGCTCTCCTTTGTTTGGTGCGGTTAAAGTTGGCAGCTTGATGAGACAGTCTTTCATCTCGCGGAACGCATTTTCTGCTTCCGGAGTCCATTGGAATTGGGTTTTCTTCATGCAGTTTCGCAAGGTCTTGATGAATGGGAAGGATTTTGCCGCGTGGTTAGCTAGGAATCGATTGAGGGCTGCCAATCGTCCTGCGAGCTTTTGCATATCTTTGATGCTTGCTGGTGAAGACATCCTCTCTATGGCCTGGACCTTTTCTGGGTTCACCTTAAAACCATCTTTGGTGACTATGAAGCCCAGAAACTTTCCTTCCTCCATTCCGAATGAGCACTTTGCTGGATTCAGTTTGATGCTCACGCTGCGCAGCGTGTTGAAGGTTTTCTGAATATTTGCCAGCATCGCGCTCTCCTCCCTGCTCATGATTACCAGATCATCCATGTATACCTCGATGTATCTACCGATGGCGTCACTGAATGTTTCGTTCATCAACCGTTGATACGTAGCACCTGCATTCTTTAAGCCGAACGGCATCTTGGTGTAGCAGTATAGCCCCGTTGGCGTGCGGAATGCGGTTTTATCCTCGTCTTGAACAGCCATCTGGACCTGGTGGTATCCTTTGTAGCAATCCAGAAAACATTTCCATCGAAACGTTGCCAAAGAATCTATTTTCTCGTCTATGTCTGGCAACGCATAGCAGTCACGGGGACATGCTTTGTTCAGATCCTTGTAGTCGACGCACATTCTCCAACTACCATTCGGTTTCTTTACCATAACTGGGCTTGCTACCCACGTTTGGTACCGGACTTCTCTGATGATTCCTGCGTTTAGCAGTTCTAACACTTGTTCTTTCATTGCATCATGTTTGATGTCCCCCAGATGTCGTTTGGCATGCACTACTGGCTTTGCATCCTCTGAGACGTTTAGCCGGTGTTCCGCTATATGCCGTGGAACACCAACCATATCGGCCGGTGTCCAGGCGAACACGTCCATGTTGTCATGCAGTAATTTCTTTAGCGCCGCACGCGTTAGGTCAGACATTGCGGGTCCCAGAGTGACCGTTTGTTCTGGGTATGCGCTATTCAATACCCATTTTTCTGCCTCTCTGCGCGGTGCGGGCTTGCTTGCTTTTGCCGGCCTGATTTCGTCTGTTGTTAGCACTTCCTTGCTTGCGTATATCAACGCAATGCCTGTTTCGGTTGGAAAGCCTATGGCAGAATATGGTGCGGAACAGATCATACTGAAATCTCCTTGGGATTCTCGTCCTAAGAGGATGTCATGTCTTGAATGTGCCGGTAGCACCATGAATGTGACTTCTTCAGTTCTTGAATTTCTCCCATCAGAAAGTAATACTGGGAAAGATATTTGTCCTAGGGGAAAGACGGCCTCGTTGCAGAATCCAGTTAATGGGTAGTCAACTGGTTCTAAGCGCGCCTTATCCTCTTGGTCGAATTGATTGAAGCACTGTTCATATATGATGTCTGCGGTGCTTCCGGGATCAATAAAGATGTAATCTGTTTGGTAGTGGCCGATCACCCCTGGAATGACTATTGGCCGCTTTTCTCTTGGACCTCCCCTGACAACTGGGAACACTACTTGCTTCTCGCGCCATGAATCATCCTGCGCGCGTTTGTTGTAGTTTTTTCTTGGTCGCCGTGGTCCTCCTTGCACCATATGAGTTTCTAGCTTTCTGAGCTTCTTGTTGTCTGGACCTTCATCTCTTCGTTGTATCTGGCGGTAATCGCGCTTTCCTCCTTTGACTAAGTGACCGAGCTTTCCGTCTCTTAGAGCTCTTTCGATTTCTTGCTTTAAGCTAAAGCAATCATCGGTCAAGTGGCCCGTATCTTTGTGGAATTCACAGAAGAGATTTGGGTCCTGACCCCTTTTGTTGCGCATCTACAAGGGTGGTTTGAACTGATGGTTCTCTGTAGCTAAGACTTCAGAAGGTGTTTTGGTTAATGGAGTCCACTGCTTTTCTCTATTTTCGCGCTTTACTTCTTTTCGATGGGCTATTTGATTGATCGTATGGCGTGCGTCGTCCCGTGGGGGGCTTCTTTCTCTGTTCCCAGAAGCCCTCCAGGGTTGATTTCTGCCCCTTCTGTTGTTTCGATCGTGATGGTTGTGTGCGCGCTGACGGTGATCGTCACCGGTCAGTTGCCTATCCGTCTGCGCAATGGTCTTGGCCGCTTCAATGAAGGTTTCCCAGTCTTTGGGTCCTCCATCTCGCCCTTTGATTCTTTTAACCAGATCGTCGCACTTGACTGCTCGCATGAAGTGTGCACGCATCATTTTTTCTGGTATGTCTCCGATCTCTAGACATTCTTTGTTATACCTCGTAATGAAATCTTCTACGCTTTCATAATCTTTTCTCCATATGTTCAGACAATCACCTGGATCTCTGGCTTGTCTTCGTTGCTGGGAGAAGTGTGCCAAGAACTTCTCTCGGAAGTCGACCCATGATTTGATTTTGCCAGCCGGTAAGTTGTCGAACCAAATGCGCGCCGCGCCAACGAATGTCTGAGCGAACAGGTGGCACCATGTTGGTAAGTTCCATCCGCCTGTTGCTCCTGCACCTTTAAACACCTGGAGGTGATCGTCTGGGTCCGTCAACCCATTGTATTTACCTACGTTGTGGGGTAACTTCGTTTTGTCGATGGCTGCGCACGCGATTTCTGGAATGAATTTTGAATTTTCAGCCATGTCCTCAGGACGATAGCTCAAAGTGTAATCATGCTCTGCTTTGGGGTTGTACCCCGCGCGCTTGGTTGGTTTGTATGCCTCGTGTTCTGGAGGAAGTCTGCTGAACACTGTGGATTCTGCCTTGTACGTTGGGTCGTCTTCCTCCTCTTCCCATTCTGTATTCATGTTGCGTGCGCCCAAACGGGTTTGGATCGGCCTTCGTTGTTGATTGGAAGTTTGGACGAAGTTGCTCTCTGTTTCAGCATAGGTATCGCGCGTGTCTTGTATGCTGGGTCTTCTGACCTGTTGCACTGGTTCTCTTTCTGGTCGTAAGTTCCACGCGTTTGTCTGCTGAGCCGTGTGTGTACTCAGAGACCTTGGTTGTGGAGTTACGAATGCTGATTGGTTAGCCTGTGCTTGGAGCAAGGCTTGTTGTGCGCTGAGCTGCGTATAAACGAGGTTTATAGACGCCATCTGTTCGGCATACCAGGAAGCCAGAGTTTTTCCTTCGGGTAGCCCTAAAAGTGCAGAATAGTTGAGTTGTGCTTGTTCCGATGGTACAGAAGGGCCTGGCCCATGGCTTACAGTCTGCATCGGCGGTGGGGTTTGATGTAATATCCCCGTTGGAGGTTGGAGAGCAGCCCCGTTTGTGGTTTGAGTAATGATTCTTGTTGGTGTTTGGAAAATGGGTCCAGTTGTGGTTTGGCTAGCAGCCCTGGACGCACTTCCAAAAATGGATGGAAACTCGTTGTTCAGCTGACCTTCTTGGATGGTCTCGTTCCTTTGACCTCGTTGGACGTGTGCCGTGTCCGAAACGAGTTCAAAAGAAGAGATTTCTCCGTCAGCTGGGTGTGAATGATTCTGGTCTGCCATTTTCACGAGTGTTTTCTAAAAGAGAAAAAGAGGTGAGAGTTGTCTTGGAAAAAAGTCCCACGGATGGCGCCAATGTTGAAACAATGGTTAGCACAAGGATAACCAAGAGGGTCGTTTCACTTATGGGGTTCAACCTCTTCTCTTGCTCGTATCAAAGGCCTGAGATCTGCAAAACAGTAAACACCGTTAGTCTCGTTAAGAGGGGAAAAGGGGGTTTTCCCTCTTAACCAGGCTCCGGCGTGAGAATAAGTACTGCTCTGAGATGAATAAAACAGTGTGTGTATAGAGTGAGTAAAGAGAGCCAAGATCCTCAACCTGAATGATGAAGGGTCCTATTTATAGCCGGATGGTGAAGAAGGAGGAAGCAGCTGTGCCAGCTGTGGGTGTGTGCCAGCTGTCCGACCGAGGGGAATATCCTCTTGGTCTGCTCTGTCGCGAAGGGTGTAGTGGTACACGTGGCGTCCTTCTATTTGCTTACGCTGGATACCTCGTACTGGTTGCGTCAGACTTGCTCCCTGGATTGTCGCAGGCCTATGTGGCCTTCTCTCAATGGTGACACGTGTTGTCCTTTATGTTGGGCAAAGCATCTTTGATGCCAGCTATGAACCGCCTAGATGTCTTCTGGAAGCTTCTAGAAGGTTCTGGTGACATGGGTGCCTTGTGTGCACAAAAAGTGGTGTGGTCCCTGCCATGTAGGCAGGGAATTGGGACCATACCTCTTCAAGCCGAAAAATGAGGTATGGTCGCAAAATCAAGCATCGAAAATTCTCGGCGCTTAGCAGCATATTCCCCCTCGCAATCCTCTTTAAACAACTCAAAGTGGTAATCCTTCTCATTGTTTACAGCGGCACACCTGCCTTCAGCATACCCATTCTTGCGGCCACTATTATAGCCTGCTCCACCCAACTCAAACATGTAGCGGGCAAGCTCAGGAGAATGCAAGATACGATCAGCAAGCTGCATGAAAAACAAGGTCGAAGAAGATAGAGAGAAATTGCACTTAGAATTCGAAAGTGAGGGAAGAAAGAGATAACCGCCCCATATTTATACCCATCGCATTTAATGCGATGGGTAGTGGACCGTCAGGGAACAGAAAAAGCGCCCAATAGATGACTGACACGTCACAGGAGAGAGAAGACGTCGGCTCATTTTTCGGGAAGCATGGGCGAGGGGGGACTTGAAGAGGTATGGTCCCAATTCTCATACCTCTTCAAAATGTAACCGGGATACTTCAACAAAAATGTTATAGGTATGCATCAAAATCAAAAACTATAAAAGCTTGTGTTGAAAGCAAATTGAAACTCATTCGCGATTTCAAAAGGTTAAATTGGAACCCATATTCAAGAGCTCAAATTTTTTTTTGAACGGCAATTTTTTTTTTATTCCATGTCGTTTATGGGATTTTGGACCCGAGACCTCCCTCTTTCAAGGTGTTTAAAGGTTTTGCCTTTGTCAATGAACCACCACCCGATTTGTATTAAGAGCTCAAATTAGCAAGCAAACAAGAAACCAATGGTCGCCTCGGTTTGAGGCGGCTTTGTGTTTAATGAAGTTTACTTTTCAAAAAAAAAAAAAAAAAAAAACAAGAAACCAATGTAATCATTGAACTAGATATAGGAGTAAATCTATTTGTAGATACTAATAAGGTAAACTAAATGAGGGACATATGGCCCATGATCCCTAGAGTAAACCTTGTTATCAAATATACCAAAGTCTTAAGTACATTTCTATTCTTATTTAGTGAAATTTGTCATAAATAATATTTATTGAGATAAAATAAAATTTCTTATATCAAAGATCCAACTTGTACAACTAGTCATAAACTATCAAAATAGTTTTAGCAAAACTAAATGTAATTATTAAATTTAAATTACGTAAGTTGCCACACAAGGTAATGAGATTTGATTTATCTATAAGTTATAATCTATAAATCGAACCATGTCTAGTTGTTTGTAAAACTTTAAAATCTAATCTAACGATATAAGTAAAAAAAAACCCAAGTATTTCTAAAATTGTTGCGACTGTAGTCACTAAACCGACGTTGAAGTGATGAAGACGGTATCTTGTTACACAGATGCCAGATGGAAAGAGAAAGCACAATGCTAATCTCGTCACGAGGGTTAAACCTCATGATCAAGCTTTAACACAAGCATAAAAACTTGCATTGTATATATTTTTAGAGAAACTGGTGTAGCATGGTATAGTAAATGTGTGGGGTCAATGTCTACTTTTTTTTTAATGGCAAATATTACATCTTCTAAATTACACCAAATTTTGAACTACACCTTGCTTGGGATTGAACCCAAGACCTCCCACTAAGAGGCAAGAGCCTTTACCAAGTGAGCTACAATTAATCATGGTCAATGTCTACTTGCCTCTTGAAGGTAATGTATATTTATAGTTGAAACTAACGGTTAGATTAAGTACTTGCAAACATTTATCTTGAAGGTGATGTATATTTATAGTTGAAACTAATGGTTAGATTAAGTACTTGCAAACATTTATGGTGAGTACAAACTTTATGGCTAGTACAAATGTGTAGGACTGAACATGCTTTGTGTAAGATTGCATTTATGATTTTTTCACTATAGCCAGTTGTGTTTTTTTTTTTTTTTTTTTTTTTGAACGGCTAATTTTTTTAATCCCCTGTCGTCTGTGGGATTTGAACCCAAGATCTCCCCCTTCCCAATCTTGGTGTTTTTAAAGGCGACCATGGATAGAACTAAGCGTTATGTCTACTGAATATCAAGAGGCCCCGTTGTTGCATAATCCAAAGGTCAGATATTCGTTTGTTCGTTTTAGGGGTATTTTTAGCACACAATATAAATTGCATCCATTGATCCATACGTTACATCGTATGCACTTTCGCATAATTATTACAAGTACATGTTAAATCCGACAAAAAGTCAATATGTAAACTTTCCGATATCCATTCATCAAACATTTACGAACTTTGAACAAATACTCGAGACTGAAGGAAGACTAGAGCTTACATATACAAGTAAAATCTATCACCACCAACATTAGCGACTTATCTAAGGTTTTGTATACACTACTGTAACGAAAACATAATTCGAATATGTATCACCGTAGCATTACTTTTTTAATTTTTTTTTTGTAGGAAAAAAATTGTAAAATTTCAAGGTATATGGAGGGGTACACCAGGAATAGGATCTAGCGTTTTTGCATCTGGTAATTCCTTCGATAAAAGCGCCTGCATTATAAATAGATAGATCAAAGTTGTAAACGGGCTGTAATAAATTGGTTAATAGCTAGTAAGCGAGTTGGCGGGTTGACATTATAAACACGCTAAGTAGCACCGGAACGGGTACGGGATCGGGGTACGGGGACGATACGGGAACGAGGAACGACAAAACTCAAAATTCCAAGATACGGGTACGGCAATAAAAAATATAAAAAAATAAAAATACATTAAACAAATTCCAAAAATACTACATCTTCCAAAGGTAATTAATTATCAATAATCAAATCATTTTCAAATTCCGGTTCATCTAATGAGAGATCGGCAATCGATAGAGAATTAGAGATGATGAGACTTGAGAGTTTAGAGATTAGAGAAGCCGAATATGATAGGTCTATTTATTTAATGGCCGGTTGTGGAATCTGAAAGGGTAAAAACCCTAAAAATAAATGGAAACGGGCTGGATACTTTTACCAGATACGTCTCGACATTGGAAACGTTTAGGAAACGTCCCCGACGAGTACCCATGGTGTTTCCGTCCCCGACAAGTACCCGAGACGGGTACGGCCACATAAATGGAGTCCCCGTGCTACATAGTAAACACGCACACACACATATCCACTTTTTATTTTTATTCTAATTTTAAACTGGTTGATGGGTCGGCATGTTTAATTAAACAAGTTAAAAATAAGTCAAGCCAAACACAACCTGTTTATTAAATGGGTCAGACAAGAAAACCCAAAACCTGACTATTTCGTGTCAGGAATTTTCACCCCTATACACTGCATTATTTATAGAATTAAGACCTATATATATATAGGGGAAGGTTTAAATGAGAACGCTAAATATTGTGAGAACCGCAAGAACTTGGTCAAAAACAATTCAAATTCAATTTTTTTTACACTTATCATTATTATTCGAATACAATGTTAAAAATTTAATTTACACATTTAATTTTTTGTGAATTCGTAAATAAAGAAAAGTTACACATGTGTAAATATATGTAAATTTGTTATATTTACACATGAGTAAAAGAATTAATAAGTGATTTTGAGAGGAGAAATGAATTATTTGATGTTGTAAATTCTTTTTTTTTTTTTTTTATGTTGTACTTTAATTACAATGAGGTTTGTATTAAAAAATGGTTTTGATTGAGGTTTTCATTCGTTCTCACGGTTCTCGCAATATTTAGCGTTCTCAAGATAACCCTTCCCTATATATATATTTTTTGAGTAAATTGCCATTTTAGTCGCTGAGTTTTTGTCCAAATTGCTATTTTAGTCCAAATAGTTTTTTTTTTCTCCTCTGGGTCCCTTACTTTTCCTTTTTCTTGCCATTTTGATCACATTGCCTAACTTAGTATAAAAACCAAGTTATAATCAGGGGTATTTTTGGCATTAAATTATTATGAGGTTTATAAATTATGTTGTAAACTACTCCTGGTTATCACTACACAACAGTTATGCCAAAAATACCCCTGGTTATAACCAGATTTTCAAACTGAGTTAGGCAATATGATCAAAATGGCAAGAAAATGAAAAAGTCAGGGACCCAGAGGAGAAAAAAAACTTTTTGGACTAAAATGGCAATTTGGACCAAACCTCAGGGATTAAAATGGCAATTTACTCATATTTTTTTGATCAAGAACTATATATACCTTAAATGATTCTACGGTTCCATCAGACGTTACGAGCTTTGCAAGAACACCTTTGCTATCAAGATCTCCATTTTTCAGTGGCACCACAAATCTATAAAACAAGAAACGAAAAGAGTAAACATTATATCGATTTCCAAAATAATAGAAACAATTTACTTAATATTTTTGTTTATAATACTTGGAATTTAGCAGTTTTGCAAGCTGAACCGCGTCTTCTTGGCCCGACACCAACGTAAAACTCGGTAAAAGCTGCTTGATAACAGGTGTAATGACGATATCGGCCCTTTCTTTTCCGATAATCTCCTTGTCATATACACAATGTGGCTCATAGTATAAACTTAACTCTCCTTGTGGAGAAGTGACAATATACCTAAATCATCGAAAGCACATATAGCTTAAAATAAGTTTTTTTCTCGTTCTCCGATCATCTTTCTGACAACAATCATAACAATAATATGTACCCGTTTTCAGGTCGTTGCCAAGGGGGACCAAGAACTGGCCCGGAGGTAGCCCGTATTTTGACATGAGAACCGTCACTTGTTTGAATTTCCGAGTTTTGACCAGGTTCCAAGTATATGACCTTAAAAAAGGAAATAAATGGACAAGATATGGGATCAAAACAGAAAAAAATGTCATAACAAAGTCATCAAAATCAAAGATGTTTAGGGCTGTAAACGAATCGAAGGAACAGAACAACAAGGCCTTGTTCGCAGTGGCGAAGCTTAAGATTTCCGACCGGGGGGTCGAAAACGTATATACCCAAAAAATTCTAGAAAACCGGGGGGTCGAAAACGTATATACCAAAAAATTTCTATACGAAAACTACATACTCTCTACTACTGAGCGAAAAGTTGGGGGGGGGGGGTCCCGCCCTATAGAAGCTGCGCCACTGCTTGTTTGTGTTCGTTCATTTAGGAATGAACATGTTCATGAACGGTTACCGAATGAGATTTCTTGTTCGTGTTCCTTCGTCAAGGAAATGAACATGTTCATGTACTGTTCATAAAAAAACGTACCGAACGTAAACGAACACAAACAAATGTTCATGAACATAAATGAAAACAGGCGAACATAGTTGACATAATTATCACAAACATAATTAACACAAAATTAAAGAAATTTGTCAAGCTTTAAAACAAATAAAAATTGAAATGGTCAAATGAGGGATGTTGGCGGAGGCTTATAGTATAACTATGGTTTCAATTTTTTTTTTTAAATTAAAACCAATAAAATTAAAATGTAACATAAAAAAAACCTTTGAACGAAGGAACACAAATAACATAAACGAGCGAACATAAATGAATACATTACAAAAAAAGAAGGGTAATTGCACGGTACCTCTGACCGCGGAAGGGATCTCCCTTCCCAAGCTAGCGAGCGGGCAACGGTGCCTGGCGGTGACTACCCAGCCGAGTTCGAGGGGAGCGAAGAGCCTGCAAGCAGGATTCGAACCCGCGCCACTTTGGACTCCCAAACCGGTTTTAGATGGGTGCCGGTGGCCATTGGGCTGACACCCCGTGGTTTAAATGAATACATTACTGAACGTTCACGAACATAAACGAATGAACACGGCCTCTGTTCATGTTTGTTTGTTTAACTTACCGACTTTCTTGTTCGTTTTTGTTCAGTTATTAAAAACGAACGGACATAAATGAACTTCCAGCCGAACGGTTCACGAACTGTTCGCTGAACGTTCGGTTCGTTTACAACCCTAAAGATGTCAAGTAAAAGTCAAAATTGGTCAACGCTAGGAATATCAATAAAATCTCTTTCTAGCCAAGAAGTACATGATATTAACATTTTTAGAATGAGTAAAGTGTAGCATTATACTTACATTGGTGAATAGGGGATCCAAGAGTGGTTTTGCATTTGGAGTGGAGATTACTTTAAGATTTGGTAACTTTTGAGAAAGCGGTGTTAATGTCTTTAAATGGCAATGATCATCAAGGCTTTGTGTGATTAAGACGCAATCGATTTCCGGAAGATCGCTAAGCTGCAATAATGATACGCATTGTTAGCGCATTGCACCACTTTAAGACCAAAAGTGAACACGAAGATTGTGTAATTGTTCGTGTTCGTTTGTTAAGGAAATATATGTGTTCACGAACTGTTCATGAACACTTACTAAAATAGATTATATGATCGTGTTCGTTTGTTAATGAAATATATGTGTTCACGAACTGTTCATGAACACTTACTAAAATAGATTATATGATCGTGTTCGTTTGTTAATGAAATGATCGTGTTTGTGTTCGTTTGTTATTTTTAGGCAACAAATACAAACGAACACAAATGGAAACAAACAAACAAACACAAATAAGTGTTCATGAACAGGATATATAATACACTAAGGGGCTGTTTGTTTACCTCTTAATGCGACTCTTAATGGTTCAGACCTCTTACTGGCTCAGCACTTAATGGTTTAGACTGTTTGTTTCGTTAGCAGATGTCTGAATGGTTCAGACATTTGCCTCTGAATGGTTAAGCATTATACTGGCTCTTAATGGTTCAGACCTCTTACTGGTTCAACACTTAATGGTTCAGACCTCTTACTCTCACTGGTTCAGCACTTAACCATTCAGAAGTTGCCAAACAGCACCTAATACTTATTAAATATTTTATCTGTCGGCATTTTGAAGTATTTGAGAAAAATATAAAAACTAGAAACACTAATGAACTATCGAACATAAATGAACACGTTACTTAACGTTCACGAACATAAATGAATGAATATGGCCTCTGTTCATGTTCGTTCATTTAACTAAACAAACGCCATTTATGTTTGTGTTCGTTCTTTTATTAAACGAACGATCACAAACGAACTTCCCACCGAACGGTTCCTAAACTGTCTGCTAAACGTTCGGTTAGTTTGCAACTCTAATTATGATTGATTTTGTTTTCTTAATAAAACGCACGGATCATGGATTTCACTAATTCACGCGTTTATATAGTCATTTAAGTCAATTCTTGTAAATCACAATATCACATGATAAAAAATTATCCCTTAAGGAGTGCTCTAGGTCAAATTATCCCTTAGGCAAAGTGATCAAGTCAAATCTAGTTTCATTTAAAGATGCTTAAAAGCTATAATCGAACTAGATATGCTTAGGCGTTTGGGTATACTTTAACCCATCTTCAAGGAAATGGTTTAATCTCGTTAACTAATAACTTCATAGGGGAAGGTTCATTGGGGAACACTAAAAAAGTAGGGAACAGCGGGGAACCGGCTCAAACGAACTCCGATTGGACTCATTCCAGCGGCGTTGGAACCGGCTCGTCGAACCCTAACTAAGATCTCGTAACCCTAAACCCTAAATCCTAACTCCTAAACTCTAAACCCTAAAGCTAAAAACTAAGGCTAAAACCTAAGCTAAACCGTAGAATCTAAACTATAAACCTAAAAACTAAACTCTAAAGGCTAAACTAAAGCTAAACCCTATAGCTAAACCCTAAAGCTAAACTATAAACCCTAAAGCTAAACTCTAAACCCTAAAGCTAAACCCTAAAGCTAAACCCTAAGGCTAAACCCTAAAGCTAAACCCTAAACGCCAAACCCTAATATATTTAGGGTTTAGGGGTTATGATTTAGGGTTTAGGGTTAAGAGATCCTAGTTAGGGTTCGACGAGACGGTTTCCACGCCGCTGGAATAAGTCCAATTGGAGTTCGTTTGAGTCGGTTCCCCAATGTTCCCCACTTTTTTAGTGTTCCCCAATGAACCTTACACTAACTTCATATAACCCTATTTTTGGTTTAAAAAGGAAAAGTATAATTAATTCAATCTGTTAATATCCGGTTAACATGTTAACATATAACCTCTTTAATGCCCCTTAACACAAGGAGAGAGTGGTCTGCAGTGTCGGTTAACACGCCATGTCACCGTTAACACTCCAAATGTAATAGTACACCCCGTAGCCTTACTACCATAAACACAATACATATAACCGCTACATTAAAGAAAGAAACGGTTAAAGGCTTTGAAAAATTTACCTGGAAATTCTTCAAATATTTCTTGCCTGCATCATAAAGCAAAGGTATTCCAAAATCCAAGTTACCCACCAATATTGGATCAACCAAAATCTTCACTCCACCCACTTCCCATAACCAACTATTGCCCTGAATCAAAAGCATTAGCAAATTTGTACGAGTGAGCGCAAAAACCGAATAATCCAACCATAACCGAAACAATTGAGAAACGATGATTTAGTTACGATAGTTTAGATAACTGATGTTGATGGTTCGGCAATGGTTGTATGTAGGGGTGCAAACGAGCCGAGCCGAGCCCGAGCAGGCTCGGGCTCAAGCTCGTCTAACATATGAAAGCTCGAGCTCGGCTCGATTCAAGCTTTATTTCTAAAGCTCGAGCTCGGCTCGAAGGTAATTTTTCAAGCTCGAGCTCGGTTCGGGCTCGACTCGTTTAGTATTTACTAATTAATTTATATTAATTATAATTATTATTATACATATAATTCAGTTATTTTTTTATATTTATATAAATGGCAATTATTATTATATAAATATATGTTTAACATATTAATAAAAAATATATAAACAGAAAGCTCGTTTAGGCTCGCGAGCCGGCTCGAGCTCGATAAGTGAAGCTCGGGCTCGTTTACTAAACGAGCTTGTTTTTAGGCTCGGGCTCGTTTACTAAACGAGCTTGTTTCTGAGGGAGATTTTTAATATTATAAAAAGTGTTTGTAAGTGGCTGTGAGTGGAGGAGAAAGAAAATGTTACTGTTCAGCTACATATTTGAGGGGACAATGTTCACCCTCTATAAGTTGCCGTTTATTCTCTTTTATATAAATTAAAACGGGTTGCAAATGTAACTTGATTTACTAACTGAAATTAGCTTGACCCCCCGAGTTAAAATAACCAAATTAACTGACCCGTTTCTAACCGGAACCGATCGAATACAAAAATCTAAAAACCAAAACATCTGTTATAGGTAGGGTTGTAATCAAACCAAACGAACATGAACAAGGCCATGTTCGTGTTCGTTCGTTAAGAAAATTAACATGTTTACGAACTGTTCACCAATGCATACCGAACATAAGTTTATGTCCGTGTTCGTTCGTTAAGGAATTCAATTGTTAGCGAACAATTCGTGAACACCGGTCTCGAACACAAACGAATGCATACGAATAAAAATGAATGTAAACGAACATTTAACTTGAAAACAAAAAATAAAAACATTGTTGACCTTAACATTGGACATAAGTAGTTAAATGCAACCATCAAATGATAAATCAAACCACAAGAAGTCTACTACAACCACCAAACTAGGGATGAGCAAATACCGATCCCGTCCCGATACCGATAATCCCGATCCCGAAATTTCATGAATATTTGATACCGATACCGATACTGAAACATGTCGGTTTGGTACGGTATCGGTATTTTGAGGGTAAAAGTCGGTATTTTACCGATACCGTACCGTACCGATACCGAAAAAACCAAAATGTGGATACCGTTTCCGATACCGAAACATGTCGGGATCGGGATGGGATCGGTATTTTATACCATTTGCTCATGCCTACACCAAACGATGAATCAAGTTTAACTAAGTTAGACATAATTATTCCAAAAAAACGTCTTGAATGTCCAAATTTTAGCTAACTTAGAAAGGAAAAAAAACAGGGTTTCAAGTTTTCAATATGTTTAGTAAAAAGGTTTATTATTTATTTATTATTTTTTTAATATAATCAAACGAACACGAACGAACGTAACCAAACATATTACCGAACATTCACAAACGCATTCGAACAAACGAGACCTTCGTTCGTGTTCGTTCGCTAAGCTAATCGAACGAATATAAACAAACTTCCCGCCGAACTGTTCATAAACTGCTCGCTGAACGTTCAGTTCGTTTACAGCCCTAGTTATAGGTTCATTTTAGCCCATCACCAACCCGAGCCGACCCATGTACACCCTACACAAGTTTAAAAATCAAGTGAACAAACACCCATCAAGATAAAGGGTTTAAGTACAAAACCAGACCTCCAAGTAAGTTAGCTTGAACACACCAGTATCCGAAGAACTCGATTCAGCAACCGTCTCTTCAGAAATCAAAGCAGAAACGACAACCCTACACACCCACAAACATTAGTATCCCCAAATGGCACTTACAAAGCCCTAAATTAACAAAATTCACATCAGTTTTATAATTAAGAGTACCTGCTGGTGTTGGATAGCTTCTGAGATTTGGATATTGTTGTAGCAGATGGGTTTCTTGGGGTTGAGAGGAAACGGGTGTTGGAGATTAATGGTGTAAATGGTTGGGTTGATGTGGGTTTGATTGATAGTTTTTGGGGGAATTGGGGAAGATGGATACACTGAATAGACATCATAATAATAATAATCTTGATGAATTTAGAAACAGAGTAACTGAATTGGGGGATTTTGGGTGTTGATTTGAGAAATTAGAGTGTGTTTTTGTTGGTGGGTATACGTGGATTGTTGAGATCCACCACGTCTGTGATTTGGCGCCAATTGGTTATGTGTTCTCACCCATCTCATTGTGTGGCTTGTGTCCAAACTTCCTATTACTATTTACTACTATTTCTTTTATCCGCGTGTCTTAGTCCATCGCACTCTCTAAATTTGGAGAGTCTTGTTGTTCTATCCCGATTAAATTATGGTATCTTAATTAAGCCTACGCTGACTTTTGAGTTTGGTTTGGGTATTCACCCGAGAAACCATGCCATCGGCTGTCACTTGACAGTTGTTGTGCCACCACAAGAGTAAAAGTCTCGGGTGGGCTCGGGAGTCGAACTGACAACCTCATACAAGGCCTAGCTCAAATCCTTCATTCCCATAATACACAAAAGTAATACAAGTAGAGATCAAAGTTGAGTCTCTACCGGAGAACCCAAACCTCCTATTAGACCACAAGTGAGGATTTGTCTTCTGTTTACATACTTGAACTATAAAACTTATATATATATATATATTATATAAAAAACATTATTTTTATTTGAAAAGCGGTGAACTAACTGGATGAGCCCACCTCACCATCCATATCACCGGTCTAAGTCGGACAAACCCACCCCCTCACAACTCGTAAATTCTCGTCCGGACTTCCCTCAATCACTAACGTTCTCTCTTTCACTTTCCACCTGGAGACCAGCTTGATCCAGACGTGCCACCAGACGAACATTGTGGGTGTTTTTAGGCCTTTGGGTATACTTTAACTCATCTTAACTCCACCTAAATGTCACATCAACCTTTTTTCCTCATTTTATTTTACCCCACTCCAAGGAAATACTTTAATCCCTTTTAACTTCATCTAACCCTATTTTTTAGTGGTTTTTGGTTTAAAAAATAAAAGAATAATTAATTTTGTCTCTTAACATTGAGTTAACATACAACCAGTGGCGAAGTATAGAAGGGGCGGGGAGGGGTGCCCGACCCTCCGAACTTTACGCTCAATAGTATTATATATGTAGTTTTCGTATAAATTTTTTTGAGTATATACGTTTTCGAACCCCCGGTTCTATAAATTTTTTTTGGTATATACGTTTTCGAACCCTCGGTCATTTGGGTCAAGATTCGCCACTGCATACAATCTATTTAATGCCCCTTAACAAAAGGAGGGGGTGGTTTGCAATCTCGGTTAACATGCCATGTCACCGTTAACAGTGGCGGTACTAGCTCTTTAATTCAGGGGTATCCCAAGAAAAACTTTAGCGTGCAAACATACAATAATAAGAAAAAAGAGAATAAATACAATAATATAAAACGACAATACCTAATAGATCTGCCCTTTTCTTTTTTCATAGCTTGAAATCATTCCATCACATCGTCGTCTTTTACTTTATCAAAGGTTTCTTTTTCGACCGCACAAACCATAACATTGTTCAAATATTTTGAGCTCATTCGATTGCGTAAACTCGTCTTGACAAGCTTCAATTTAGAAAAATACAATAAATGGATTGTTTTATTTATTTGGGCTTTAGTATAATTTGGGCTTAATTATCATGAAACTTAATATTTGGGCTTAATTATTTAACAAGTTTTTGGCTTAACGAATAATTCTCTTAGGGGTATCCTACTATATGTTTAGGGGTGATCGATGTCGTAAGGTCGGTCAAAAATAAAGTTAAAAGTGTCCTATTCACCTTTTACTAGTAAAGGGCAAGTAGGGTGTCGAATCCACGGGGAATCAGTGGAAAGTATGAAAGTTCGTTGCTTTAATTACCATCTACGTCTAAACTAATTGCTTTTTGCAGTTTCTAGAATGATTGTGAAAACAAAATAAATTAGATTTGTAAACAATTGTGAGAAGAGGGACCAATCTACGGGTTTTCAGGTTGTGTAGAAACACGGGTTACCTAATTACTACCAATTAGAAATCACATAGACATGATTTGCTAACTACTTGTTTTGATAAATAATTAACAGATAATATATTTGATTGCAATGATCCACGATCGAAACCGAAAGATTGATGCAACTGAATAGTAACCTAGATAATTACCAATCCTAGATTTCATAAACATGAACAAGTTCAATGGTTAAAGGTTGAAGACAATGACAACTTAGAATTTAATCCCAATTGTTGATGACAAAACCAAATAACTGATGAACAAGTATGCAAATGATAATCCAACAATGTTTAATCAAAAACAAATAAACAATAAAGATAAACTAACCGAATGATTAGTCAAACTTAATCCAAAAGTTTGTAAAACTAAGTCAACCCGGTTCCTAACACAAACCCTAGTCCCGGAGATGATCACGAGTGGTTTAGCCGCTCATGTTCTTGATTTGATCTTCAATCTTGATGAGGAATTGCATGATTGATGATTGGATTGAGGTTTGGAACTCCAAAATTCGTCCTTGGGAAGTGGAAAACGGCTAGGGTTAATGATAATTTCGTTTGGGGAATGTTTGTGCTTAAATATGGTGGGAAAACAAGAAATTCGCGAGTCATATCTGGCAGTCAGCCCCCAGTGCGCTGAAATCAGCGCCTAGTGCGCTGAACTATGATTTCCTTCTGTGGTGCGCTGAAATCAGCACCTAGTGGCGCCGATTGCTACCGAACTTCCCGTTTTTCATATTTTGGCCTTCCAACTTGTGTGTATGCTTCCAATACTCCATAATGCTTCCCGAAAACCTTCCGTCAAGCTCCAAAAGCCATCCGTTATGCTCCGAGTACCTGTAAATCAAAATCAACCCAAAGTAAACCGTTTCCATACACAAAATCATATAAAGCCTCATAATTAAACACTTTAAAACACGATTAAACACCCTCACATCACATCCCCACACTTACCCTTTGCTTGCCCCCAAGCAAACCAATATGGAACTACTCACCATAGTAACAATACCTCTGAACTCCTAAACTGATGCAACCGTTTAAGTACCAAATCATACCCGTTCCATAGACTGACACAATCAAGATTGACAGTCCAACAAGCAATTGGTGCTATTTATAAAACTTAAGACTTGTCTATTCAAAACTAACATGCTTAGGATTATACACATGCTACACGCCCCTCACAATAAACTCTCCTCTCGGTTTAACAACTGAACTAGCGTATAATGTGCTAGCATTTATATCACTCAAAACCAAACATGAAATCCTGTAATCATATGCTTGTATGACAATCACACCTCCACTGTGTCATGTAACACGGCACATATCAAAAGGACTTTCGGTTTTGGGCTTAGGTTAAGGGTAGGAAATTTTTGGCTTATATTTATATTTTTGTGTGGTGAACAAACAAACGACCAACCGTGACAACTTTATTCACAAACATAACATACTTTTGGGTTGGTTTCTACCCAAGAACATAAACGATATTCACAACACTTATATTTTTTCCTTTTTTTATTTTTTTTATATTTTTTTCTTTTTTTTTTCTCTTTTTTTTTCTTTCTTTTTTCAATTATTCATAATTTGTCGTTCACGGTCGATATCAAACAATTCACATTGGGTGGACAAACGAATTGGTAAATAGGCTCAACAGGGCTACTAAGGGTGATGGTTTGGTAAACACAAAACAAATAAACAGGTGTAGGGTATATCCTAATGCCTTTATCATTTACGTGCACATATCAAATCCACAATTTCAGCATGCATCAAATCGTACAAGTTCTAACACAGAATAACATGCGGCCTGCTCTCAACAAATGAAGTCATACTGTAAATCATAATATCATTCTACAGGCTCAAAATTCTCACCAAAGAAAAGGTAAAAGGCTGCCGACACGTAGCATATGCAATCTAAAGCATGTTACCCCTAAATAGACATCTCTTCTCAATTTTTTTTTTTAAAAACAGCTGTCGGACCTACTCTCATGAAACTTAAAGGAACAACCATGACAAGGGACTATGTTAGTTTACTACCGGCAAGGAACCCATTAGTGATCGAAACATTCGGTTTCCGTATCCATTTAGTTCACTTAAGGCGATGAAATTCTTTAAAATTTTCAAAATTTTCAATTTTTTCAACTTTTCATCGTTTTCGATTACTTTCAACCTCTGTCAAGCTCTCGTCCCAAACCTTTTCCTTCTCGGGTTTCCATATCCCCACACTTGGGCGACATTGTCCCCAATGTATAGTGTTTTTAAAACAAACCCGGGAATACCAACTAACAAACCTCATGAGCGACCATTCCTAACACAAAAGACATAAACACGTTCCCTAACACATAAATTGTTCAACGCCACCAAAAAAAACACGAATAAAAATGAAATAATAAAAGTGGAACAGACTCCCCTGGTTAAAAGCGTAGAAGCATCATGCGTCATGTTCCACCACGACCGTATAGCATTTCCTTCGCGGCCGTGTCCACAAGTACTCGGGTCAATCTCTACAATTATTGTTCAGATCATCCCCGTCCAAATGGAGATTGAGTATGGACAGTTCTAACTGAACTCTAATCCGTGCATTGTCCGCAACTGCAACTAGAACGTATCGGGACTTCACCAAACATCCCCACACTTGGACCATTGCATCCGTAGAGATTAATAACCTGATAAAACCTGAAAAATACTCACGCAAAAACAACAAATATACACTACTCTACATCCTCGGGCTGCCTCCCGAGAGCGCTAAGTTTATAGGTCTTCAGCCAGACCGTACCCGACGTTCGTTCATGGGGGTCGAAGTGAACATTTACCCATCGAATTTCCTGCATATGCTCGTTGGTTGACATTCCAAATTCCTATCTGCTCTCTTCTGCCAACGATATTTCTCGAATCAAATTGGAACAAGTGAAATCCACATTTGCCTACCGAATTTCCAAGGTGTGCTCGATAGTTAACATGTCGAGTCTTCACCTTCTTTCCTCTCATGAACACGTCTGTTGGATCATTGTATAGCCACTTCAATTTACCTTTTCCGAGGTCTTCTCTACTCACCTTTCTCTTATTCCCACTCGAGCCATCATTCCCGATATTGTTAGTTGGAGTAATCAAAATATGCTGTGGTTCGGGATAAACTTGGACTACATCAGTCTCTAGTTCTTCAATAGGTGCTAAGTCTTCATGTAGGTTTAAACATATAATTTCAAGTTCAGGAAGACTTTCAACCTCTTCTTCATCTTCGACAACCAAAACTGGTATTTCTTCAACAAATGCAGGAATGGATGTGGTATTATCCCTCACAACCTTCAATGCTGCAATTTGTTCATCTATTCGATTCGATCGTTGGACCATAGCCTCAGTTCTCGACCTGCTCTCTTGTGCCATCTCCAGCATAATATCCATGATTTCATCAAGTTTAGAACTTTGGTGTTCACCTTGACAATCATTTTGACTTTGGTGTGGCTGATCTGAACTCCCTTGGTAATTACCATGAGTACACCATTGATTCCGCATATAAAAATCATTGTATGTTGACTCAGAGTAGTCATGGTAACGACCATTATAATCTTCTTGGTATCTTGAGAAGGGCACCACCTCGGAATCGTAAGTATCGTAATCCAAATTTTGCTCATACCTTTGGTTGACATTTGACTGATAGTGTCCCTCATATGAAGGTGCCTTGTACCCAGACATCAATTTTTCTTTCCAAAACACCGGGTCTGTCCAAAACACTAGGCAATCTTCATCTGTGTGAATTTTCCCACAACAAGGGCATGACTGCTGAGCTCTATCCATGACCCAAAGATTTCACTTCCTGCACAAACAAACTAAAATACCCACGTAGAAACTAACATATATAAAATAAAACTAAAAACTACAAGAAATATTTTTGGATAATTTTGGTTATTCTAACTTTTTTTTAAATTTTTTTATAAGAAAAACAACTAACCAAACACTAAGCGCACCGATTCCCCGGCAACGGCGCCATTTTGATCGATGTCGTAAGGTCGGTCAAAAATAAAGTTAAAAGTGTCCTATTCACCTTTTACTAGTAAAGGGCAAGTAGGGTGTCGAATCCACGGGGAATCAGTGGAAAGTATGAAAGTTCGTTGCTTTAATTACCATCTACGTCTAAACTAATTGCTTTTTGCAGTTTCTAGAATGATTGTGAAAACAAAATAAATTAGATTTGTAAACAATTGTGAGAAGAGGGACCAATCTACGGGTTTTCAGGTTGTGTAGAAACACGGGTTACCTAATTACTACCAATTGGAAATCACATAGACATGATTTGCTAACTACTTGTTTTGATAAATAATTAACAGATAATATATTTGATTGCAATGATCCACGATCGAAACCGAAAGATTGATGCAACTGAATAGTAACCTAGATAATTACCAATCCTAGATTTCATAAACATGAACAAGTTCAATGGTTAAAGGTTGAAGACAATGACAACTTAGAATTTAATCCCAATTGTTGATGACAAAACCAAATAACTGATGAACAAGTATGCAAATGATAATCCAACAATGTTTAATCAAAAACAAATAAACAATAAAGATAAACTAACCGAATGATTAGTCAAACTTAATCCAAAAGTTTGTAAAACTAAGTCAACCCGGTTCCTAACACAAACCCTAGTCCCGGAGATGATCACGAGTGGTTTAGCCGCTCATGTTCTTGATTTGATCTTCAATCTTGATGAGGAATTGCATGATTGATGATTGGATTGAGGTTTGGAACTCCAAAATTCGTCCTTGGGAAGTGGAAAACGGCTAGGGTTAATGATAATTTCGTTTGGGGAATGTTTGTGCTTAAATATGGTGGGAAAACAAGAAATTCGCGAGTCATATCTGGCAGTCAGCGCCCAGTGCGCTGAAATCAGCGCCTAGTGCGCTGAACTATGATTTCCTTCTGTGGTGCGCTGAAATCAGCACCTAGTGGCGCCGATTGCTACCGAACTTCCCGTTTTTCATATTTTGGCCTTCCAACTTGTGTGTATGCTTCCAATACTCCATAATGCTTCCCGAAAACCTTCCGTCAAGCTCCAAAAGCCATCCGTTATGCTCCGAGTACCTGTAAATCAAAATCAACCCAAAGTAAACCGTTTCCATACACAAAATCATATAAAGCCTCATAATTAAACACTTTAAAACACGATTAAACACCCTCACATCAAGGGGTATCTTAATGTATAAAACTGGAAAAAAAAATACACTGTGAATACGGGGTTGAGCCGTAGCCCGTGCTACGGCTAGTTCCTCATTAGTTTCTCCCCTGATCGTTAACACCCAAAATGTTAGAATACACCCCATGGCCTTATAGGTATTTACAATTGTTTTTGTATACCAAAATAATAAATTGAGAAAATTTCACTTTTTGTCCTTTATGTTTGCACTGAATTTTGAAACGTGCCCTTTAAAACTTTTAGTTTCAATTTATGTCCAAAAAACACATGTTTTGTATCACTTTATGTCCTTTACACCAAACTGAGTTAATTTACTCAGTTAGGTTTATTTAATGCGAGGGTATAATTTTCATTTGAAGTTTGATTGCAGCTGTGTCCCTTTATATTCTTCACAACGTATAATTATCCTTCTAATTTCACTCATCGATCTCAATCATCCTCCTAATTTCTGCAATCAAACTTCAACGATGAACCCTAATTCAGACACCAATGGAAGACAATTTATGATCCGACAACACTTATCCCAATCTGAAGTCGATGCCTTCTACGGTAATTTTTAGGGTTTTGAGTTTCGTTTATTGAAATTATGAATAATACTATCGACCATTGCATAATGCAGTGAGGTTCCCAAGTCTGTTCACCATTAAGCTTCATCACAGTGGCAGATTCACCTGATTTCCCGATAAGGCTTATGTTGAAGGAGAGTGCAATTTTATTGACTTGTTAGATGAAGATAAGTTCTCTGTGCATGAACTGGATTGTATAGTGGACACGTTTGGCCTTCCAAGCGATATTGAAAGGTATTATCACTTTCTTGTTCCTGGTGAGAATCTTGATTTTGGGCTAAGGGCTTTAGGAAGTGATGCAGATGTTTTAGATTTTATCAAAGTTATTCCTTAGTCTAGGGTGATGAATGTGTATTGTGAGTATGCTATAACAACTGTGCATACTTATTTTTGCTCCCCAACCAAGTTTAGGGTGCAAGAAATAACTGATGAGGAGATTATGGCGATGGAAAACATCAATGCTAGTAAGAATAGGTTATTGTTAGGATGGAATGGTAGTATTAAAAATGATGTAGGACAGAGTAGTGCTGAACATGAAGTAGGACAAAGTAGTGTGCATTATGAAATTGATATTACAATGGATGATCTTGAGTTTGACCCATTCTTTGGTGAGAATCATGTGAATCAAAGTGATAGTGTACAACATAAGTTGAATGATGTGGCTGTGAATGAAAGTGAAAGTGTGCAACATAAGTTGAACGATGTGTTTGTGAATGAAAGCGAGCATGAGGGGGATGTAAATAAAATTGAGCATGAGGGGATGTAAATGAAAGTGAGCATGAGGGGGATGTGAATGAAAGTGAGAATGAGGGGGATGTAAATAAAAGTGAGCATGAGGGGGATTTGAATACCAGTGAGGATGATGATAGTGATTTCATAGCAGATGATGGAAACAACATAAATGATGTTGAAACTGATATGAGGAATTACAAGTTTTTTACTGACTATGTTGATGATAGTGTTATTGATCATATTGTTGACACTAATGGTGATGAGTTAGGAGAAGATGCTATAGACAATGAAAATTTCCATAGTGGTTCAGAGTCTGATGACAATGATACAATCTTTAGGAAAAGGGCTTTAAAGACCATGAGAAAGGATGGTGAAGGAAAAAACACTTTGTATCTTGGGCAAGTGTTTGGAACCAAAGAAGAAGCCAAAAAAACTGATCAAGACACATGTAGTTAAAACTAGGAGGCAAATTAGGATTATCAAGGATGACATGCAGAGGGTAAGGGCTGTTTGTTGGGGTGATATCCCACAGTTTGCTGAAGATGGTAGCATACAAAACAGTGTTGGGATTAATATGACACAAGGTTTAAAAGTTAAAGGAGTGTGTGGAAGGTGTAGGGGTACTGGACATAATAGCAGGACATGTACTAAACCACAAGTTGAAAAAGGACATAATGTGAAAAATAAAGAAGTTTGGGGTTATAGCAGTTGTAGACAACCTGAAGGACCAAAAAGCAAAAACACTGGTGGCAGGTGTAATAAAGCAGAAACAAACAAACATAAATGCCCTTGGACCCTGTTGCTTTCTAAAGTGAATAGATCTGAATCTTGGATGATAAAAACCCTAGTAGATGAACACAAATGCTTTCAAAACAGGCATGTTAGAGCCTGCACAGCCACTTTTCTATCCAAACAGCTAATGGAACATCTCCAAGATAACCCCAAAATACCAATCAAGGCTGTACAAGAGTAGCTACAAAGAAAGTTTGAAGTTGGTGTATCAAAGCAGAAAGCATATAGGGCTAGACAGAAGGTTGTCATGCAACTAAATAGTGATTATAATTCACAGTATGGGTTACTTAGAGCTTATGTAACTGAATTGATGAACACAAATCCAGGGAGAACTATGAAAATTGAACTAGAACCACCAGCAGATCCTGAGTCAACTGAAAGGAAATTTAAAAGAGTATATGTGTGCTTGGGGGCTCTGAAACAAGGTTTTAAAGCTATTGGAAGAGATAAGTTGGGACTTGATGGGGCTTTCATAAAATGTCCATATCCAGGCCAGGTTCTTAGTGTAGTTGGGGTTGATCCCAATAATGGCATTTACCCTGTCTCATATGCTATAGCAGAGGCTGAAACACTAGACTCTTGGACTTGGTTTCTAGAATGCTTAGGTGATGATTTGGATTTGGAAGCCAATTCAAACTTTACATTCTTAAGTGACAGGCAAAAGGTCAGTCTTCATCCATTATTCTTACATTATTCTTCATGTATTGTTACATTATTCTTCATGTATATGTTCTTATTAACAGTCTTCATCTCTTTATGGCCTATTTAGGGCATTATTCCAGCAATTATGAAGGTCTTCCCACTTGCTGAGCATAGATTTTGCCTAAGACACATCTATGAAAACATGAGATTACAATTCAAAGGAAGGGCCTTCAAAGACCTTTTGTGGAAATGTGTAACAGCAACAACTGTTGTTGAATTTGAAAAGGAGATGTATGCTTTAGAAAGTTTCAACAGTGAGTGTCACTTGTGGTTATCTAACATACCTCCTAAACATTGGTCAAGGTCTCATTTTTCTGGTAATATAAACAGTCTTTACAAGTATAATATTCTGTTATTTGTTAAATAGGGCATTAATATATTGTTTAACCTTGTGTATTATAGGAAGGGCAACATCTGGTATGTTGTTCAACAATATGTGTGAGGTGTTCAATTCAAAGATACTTGAAGGAAGGGACAAGCCCATCATTGCAATGTTAGTATTCATTAGAGAGTACTGCATGAGAAAAATTATTAATGTTCTTCGGTTGATTGAGAGCAGTGATGGTTTACTAACACCATATGCAACTGAGTTGTTTGAGGAAATTAAGAAGGAAGCTACCAGGTTTGTATTTCTTTCATGGTTATAAATAACATGTTATTTGATTTGTGATATGTATTAAACACTGCATTGACAGGTACACTATAATTTGGAATGGTGAAGGGCACTATCAAGTAACTGGTGGTGTTAATCAGTATGTGGTGAACGTGGAACAGAGGACATGCAGTTGCAGAAGATGGGAACTCAATGGCATACCTTGTAGACATGCTGTGACAGCCATTTGGAACAAAGCTTCACATGGGCAAGTGGGCTTACCAGAAAGCTTTGTCCATCCTGTTTATAGGATGGATAGGTGGAAGCAAGTTTACACATTCAAGGTGTATCCAATTAATGGTAAGTCAATGTGTCCAAGATCTCTACTGCCAGCAACAATCACACCACCATATTACCATAAGTCTGTTGGGAGGCCAAAAAAAGCAAGGAGGAAAGCAGCCTCAGAGTTAGAGGACATCACAGACGGTCGGAGACTAAGGAAGGTTGGTACATCAGGTACTTGTGGCAAGTGTGGTAATACAAGGCACAACAACAGGTCCTGTAATGGTAGGTCAGAGGCTTTCCTAACTCAGCAAACTAGTGCTAAGTCCACTAAACTTGGTGTTGGATCAACAAAAGGGTAGAAAGGGAAAAAACATTGTGCTGGAAGTAGCGAAGGTCTGAAAGGGAAGAAGGATGTTCAAAAGCAGAAGGCTTGTTGAAAGTGTAAGGGGATAGGTCATAACAGTAGAACTTGTCAAGGAAAGAAGGTGTAGGAGACCATGGAACCTGTTTATGTATTAGTAGTATGTATGCAATAATGTTTATGACCATGGAACCTGTTTTGTGATGAATTTGAACATGGAACTGACACTTATGTATTATCAGCCTTAAATGGCCATTTTGGTATTGCTTATGTTAAGGGTTTTGATCATTTTGGTTGTTTTGTTTTCATATTGGTCTCGTACAGGTCATTAGCTTCAACAGGTCATATTGGCAATTTGTGCATTTGGTCGTTTTGTTTTCATATTGGTATTGTACAGGTAATTAGCTACAATAGTCTGTGCTGTTGGCCATTGTGCATATTGTGCTTTTGGCCATTGTGCATATCGTACAGGTAATCAACCACAACATAATCTACAAGACCATTTTATTACATTGCCATTACTAAACAAAAGTCATTACACTTCCATTACTAAACAAAAGTCAGTACATTATAGCTACAACAGTTGATTTCATTGACGGAATACAAAAACATAGACACAAAAGAAGACCCAGCTGCAAATCAGGTATTTCTTCCAACTTCTTGCTTTTTCTTCTAGTCTTCTTCTTTCTTCTTCATATTCGTTCTTGAACTTCAACAAACCGGGTATGATGTCCATGCAAGTTTGACACATTTTTGGCGGTTCAATCCACATAAAAAACCCACATTTTCTATTCTAAAACAATGAAATGGAACAAAAAAACCCACTTATCTTCATGCTTGTTCTTGCAAGTTCAGTACATATAAAAAACCCAAATTTTTGAACACTTACCTTGTCGTGGCATTCATAGAACTTACGGCCTGGATTTTTGGAGGTTTTTGATGTTCGAATCGCTGCTTCCTTTCCACACCCACAAAACACCATTATCGACACCTTGAAAGAAAACCTAAGGAGGAAGATGCAGATGATAAGAGAGAGAGCTTATGAAACCCTAAAATAATTGAAGAAGAAGATGCATATAGTGGTTAAATATGGGGGCGATAAATAGAGTAAAAACTTCAAATGACAATTATACCCTTGCATTAAATAAACCTAACTGAGTAAATTAATCCAGTTTGGTGTAAAGGACATAAAGTGATACAAAACATGTGTTTTTTGGACATAAATTGAAACTAAAAGTTTTAAAGGGCACGTTTCAAAATTCAGTGCAAACACAAAGGACAAAAAGTGAAATTTTCTCTAATAAATTAGCTACATCTTTTTATAAGTAGCTTTCTGTTTTTGGCACTATTAGTGGAAAATTAATTTATATGATTAATAAATATGTGTGTTTCTAATTTAGTATGAATATATTTTACATTTTATTACAGTTTTTAAAATTTTGTATGGCTGACTTATTGTGTCATCTTATGAATCTATAAACCTCTTAGTGAAAGAAATGTTTGCAAAGTTCATGCGTCTTATACTAGAAACTAGTTGTTTGAGAGCTTCAGATTGTTGGACATGATAAACAATCCGTCTTTTTGAGTCGTCACACACGAGAATTATTAGAGATATGGGGTACATTGTCGTCTTTTTGAGTCGATACATCAGATTGTTGGACATGATAAACAATCCGTCTTTGTTTATTGTGGAAATGGGCAACGAAGATGCGGGTTACATGACAAACATCATAATCATGAAGACGTTTGAAACATGGGAACTAAATTGGCTGCACACTCGAAAATGAGAAACTTTTTGTACAATTTTGTGTCTAGATTATCTAATCCTTTGATGGTTTGTTACTCAAACTTTATAAAAGTGTTTTTAACAAGTCTTAATAAGAGAATTAACTTATAGTGCTAGGAGTTTTTTTTTATGTACATGTTGCTAGAAAGATATGTGTAGCTCGTACGTCGATCTGCAACGATGCATAAGCATGTATATGTGTATGAACAATGTGTAGTTTGTATGAGAAGCAATGTTAAAACTTAAAATATAATATCAAAATTGGTGAAAACTACAATAGAAACAAAACCATTAGCTCAACTCTCACCACCACAACACGACCCCGTATCAACCGTTACCGCACCCTTAGCACCCGAATATCGTTGTGTGAAGAAACAATTACCACTTTGCCACTATGCATATCTACTATATAACTATATCTTCAGTTTAAGAGTTCTTTCCCATCTTGCAGGACAATAAGGTATGCACGTTGCTATCTTTTTCCCTTGTAACAACGGTAAATGCTCATCGCAAGCTACTTTTTCACTCCACACAAAATCATTCTCATGCTCGTATCTTCTTAGCACCTCGGTCAACGCATTAATATCTTGTTTAATAACCTTTCGCCATGATTCCAACCCTCCCACATTCTTCTCTACTTTACTATTTAAAGCCCGTTTAAGGAGCCCGATCGCAGTTCCCATTTGCCCCTCGGTTTTCACGCCTTCTGCCATGTGCTTGTAACTTCTTAGCTTATGCAAAGCTTTAGAACATGAAATATAATCCTGCACCGATAAATATCAAAATGGGACCGATAAAACGTTTAATAGAAAATTTAATTCGTACAAACCATTAAGCCAGGCGAGATCTCTTTGCATTCTTTGGCTGCCGTTGAATAAGAATCCGTCGCCTCGTCGAGTAACTGTACAACACCGTAATGCAACTTTGACAAAAGCCCATCCGCGGTTTTTTTCTCTTCGGCCTTCATTATAGTTACCATCTTTTTAAGAAAAAAATTTTGTTATTTTCATGTGGAAACGTTAAGAAACCTATGTTGTCAAAAGCGCAAAAAGCGCGCGTCTAGGCGCCCGGGCGCAGCGAGGCGCACCTATAGCGCCTGGTGGTAGCCTAGGCGCAAAAATGGTTTTTTTTGAAAAAAACGCTGCCGAGGCGCAAAAAGGCGCGCGCCTAGGCGCAAAAACGGTGCTGAGGCGCAGTGGATAAGCAGGAAAACTGAAAAAAATGAAACCGACTATTAGCTACATGATCTTAAATGGCATATATAATAGTTTTTTTAGTTTTATATGTGGAATCTTATTTATTTTTAAAGCATAACGTATTTTTTATATTTTTTTCTCTATGTGCGCTTTTCACGCTTTTTTTGCGCCTTGCGCCTAGGCTCCGGGCCGATGCGCCTCGCCCGCGCCTTGCGTCTTTGACAACATAGTAAGAAACTATTAACGAGCACGTAAAAGATGATGAATCTTGAACCCTGACCTGAGCCTCAGCCAAGCAAATCAAGCTCATAACCGATGAAACCGACGATGTGGCTTCTGGTGGTCCATGGGGACTAGGTTTGGCTCTTATAAAGGGTAGAACATCATGACCCAGATACTGATAAACGCCTGCGGCTTTTCTAAACAGGGTCGCGGATTGTACTAAATCTACAACAATATATAAAAATCAAAACATAATAATTTATTAATTATAATAGCAATATAAAAATGGGCAAATTGTATTAAACGTAAGGAACTTTGATCTAATTTCTGTTATGAGTACCACTCTTTATTTATACTCACCAATGTTTCCGGACCGGACCAGATGTTAAACCGGTCTCCTTACCAGTCCACTGGTCGGGCCGGTCGAACTGATCAGATCGATGTGAGAACTGGGTTATGCCGTAAAAATTATAAAAATAATTCGGGTAAGATTGAAAAAAAAAATTAATCAAAATCCTACCTGTATGTAGAACTTGAGAAGCCCGTTCGCGAAGCAACGAGCCATAAGAGAACAGAACGAGTCCAAGCTCGAACCGTAGACTATCAATCTGAAAGAACTTTGGGCCCATGATGTTCAACGAACACGTAGAACTAAGAGGACTAGTCCACCTTATTTTAAGATTTGAAATCAAACGAATCACTCGTGGATCGTTATAACCAAGGAAATCGACATGTTGTACCAGGTTATCCAATGATGGCAAGTATAGTTCTAGCTTTTGTATATCCTGAAATGTATATATAAAGTCACAAGTTTTATAAAAGGGGAATTTACCAAATTAGCCAAGAATAAACTTTGACCACCAAATTAGCCATTTGATGCCTCCTTGGAGCAGGGCATCACGGATTCAAATGTGCGGGATGCCTCTTTCAAGACCCCTCATGCCTCTTTAAATATGGAAGTGACACGTGTCTCAATGATTAGGTAGACTCCTCCAATGCCCCTCAGCAGACTCATCCAATGCCTCAGCAGACTCTTCCAATGCCCCTGAGCAGACTCTTCCAATGCCTCAGGTATGAGTTAAAATTTTATGTGGGACCTACCACCCACTTCATCTTCACCACCACTGCCACCACCTCCACCACCACCGCCACCACATCTTCAAGATCCTTCATGAGCTCCAACACATCAATAACTTCATATCCTTGCTCTAAAACACTGTTCTTAAATTCTTTGCGAAGTCAATTTTATGGTGAATAATCTGCATTATGTACGAATCTGAATAAAGTTGCATTATATGCTGCATTCGGTCTATGCAAGAACGTGGTCCCTATAACTTCAGTTTTTATTAATACTATTATTTTCGAATTCAAAGATTAGTAGTATATTTTATGGTGGTGGTGGCGGCGGCGGTGGTGGTGGTGGTGGTGGCGGTGGCGGTGGTAAAGATGAAGTGGGTGGTAGGTCCCACATAAAATTTTAACTCATGCCTGAGGCATTGGAAGAGTCTGTTGAGGGGCATTGGAAGAGTCTGCTGAGGGATTGGATGAGTCTGTTGAGGGGCATTGGAGGAGTCTACCTAATCATTGAGACACGTGTCACTTCCACATTGAAAGAGGCATCCCGCATATTTGAATCCGTGATGCCCTGCTCCAAGTAGGCATCAAATGGCTAATTTGGTGGTCAAAGTTTATTCTTGGCTAATTTGGTAATTTTCCCTTTATAAAATTGACAAAACTAATTTTTTTTTCAAAATATGTGTTACCTGTTCACATTCAGCATTCGGTCCTGGAACGGATTTGTTTTTGTTCATTGATTCGATATTCAAGCGCTTGGAACTTAATTCTTTTAGCTGTTCAAGAGTGCCTGAATCCTCAGCACCGAATACTGCTTCAAATACAATCTGTTCGAATCGAACTAATGTTCATTAATTGATTCATTAATGATATTTTTAAGCTTATTCATATCAGAATATTCTCTGGACAAGTACAAGACACAAAAAGTAGTCAGGTTTAAGGCTGTCGTATCTAACTCGTTTCTAAACTGGTTGTGTTGGGTAGACCTTGTTAACGGTATAATTTAAACACGTCATGTATAGATTGACCCGTCACCTGTTTAATTAAATAGGTGAAACCCCCAACTCGTTTACGACCCATTTATAACATCCCGATTAACACGTTTACAACCCTTCATCTTGTTTGGGTTACATACACAAATTTAAGTCTATCAGAACCAGGGTTGATGTCTATGATACGAATAAGTATATGGGTGGTGTTCAGATTTAACCATTCAACCCGTTAGCGGGACACAATTAACATCCTATAAAAGGTAAAAAAAAAAAAAAAAAAAACTCGAAAGCTGAATCACAAAGGCAACAAAACTAACGTTGAGGCTTAATATTGATGAACCCCAAACAAATAAATCCCCTTCAGATGCAATAATAACAACAACCGTACCCAGAAAATCCCACAAATAGCAAAGTATTGGTAGGGTCTGGGATGGTAGGATGCAGGCAAGCCTAGGGATAGACAGACTGCTTCAGAGAGACCCCCGGCTCTAAAACAAACCGACTTAAAATATATTAATAGACTAAATCTAACCCCTAAAGTACAATAACAATGGGTCAATAGCAAACTCTAAATCATCAAGAACGCTGTTCATCAATGCATGCAAATTATAACAAAACACGTTCTTTTCGAAAGTATTGTGCAATCGGAGATGACCCACATAAACCATTCACACAAACACACATTCTTTGAATTAAATTACACAATTGATGAACTCATAAATAAAAAAAAAAAAAAAAAGATTACCTTTTTGGTTCTGAGCTTTGTGGGCTTGAATTGCAGCATTATGAACTCAAATCAACAATAATCTTTGAGGGTATTAATGAATGTTATTATATGGTTTTTGGTTGATAGATGAAGTGATCATCGGTTGAATTAAAGTGTGACGATAATGTTAAGGCTTCTTTCATGATAAATGATAAATTTCAGTTTGTGTATGATTGTAAGGCTGGGTTCCCGCGGATTGTTAGGGGAGATATATCCACTTTTTAAATTATATTCTAAAAAAATAATGATTCTATAAAAATAATAATTAATAAAAAATGATAATAGATAAGATAATATAAATGTGTTTATGAATTAATTATTGTTAATTGAAAATATATGTTTTTGCATCTTTTAAAATTAGATCTGATGATTAGTGGGTTGGTCTGCGTGATATGACGGATGTTACCGAGACTCTTTTGGAGAACACAATCTAACCCAGCATCCATAGAGCACTTGTATCTTATGCTTCGAAAGTTGTAATAGATGTCTTAAAAAGTTTTTGAAATTACAATGTTGTGCAAAGATTATACATATTTACAAAAAAAATGATATCATAAAACCGAGAATTTTACTATCTTTAGTTTGGGTAAGTATTACTATTTACTATATTTTTTTTTATCGGCAAGATTCTATGATTTATAGAATAGGGCCAGCATATCCTGTAAAACCCCAAAATAAACAGTACACAAATACACAACCAACGACAAACACAAACGCCCAAACCCCCTCCTACTTGATACATCTCGAAAATTAAAATCTACCCACCTACCCCAATCCAAATCTACCAACTTAGACCGACTCCTTAACCAAAGAAAAGAGTCACTTTTTATCTCATCTATCACCATATCGTTGGGGACTTGATGACCTTTAAACTCTTTCTCATTACGGGTCTTCTAAATGTGCCACATGGTAGCCTAATAAATCAAATTTAAAACTTGTTTCCATTGTTTAGAGCCTTTCATACCTTCAACAAACTCCAAAGCATCGTTAGGGGATCCAAACCCACATTTACCGGAAGCTTAACCCAAGCCAAAACATTCCACCAAATGGACTTTGACATTGAGCAACCGCAAATCAAATGTTCTACCGATTCAATATGACCATCACACCTAGAGCAGTTTAAGCAATTTACCGTGACACCCCTCTTCACAAGCTGGTCTTTAACCGGAATCCATCCTAAATCGGCCCTCCATGTAAACAGATTAGCCTTAGGAGGAACCCACCTGTTCTAGTATCTCCAAACATTTTCATTAACAACCGACTGACTCTGAATATGATCCCGAACCGCATCAATCGTAAAACTACCACCATCAGGTTTCCACACCCAAGTATCACACCCCTCTTTGAGCTTAACCACATATAGAATACACATCAAATCTGACCATTGAGCCCATTCCGATTCATTACAAGGAGGCCGCAAACAACGTATGTTCCATTGAACTTCATTACTAGTTCTAAAATGATTATCTGCCACATGGCTATGAAGTTTTAAATTGCAGCCAATTGATGATTTAATGCCTTAAAAGTCACTGTTGGTGGTGTTTGCTTTGGGATTGTATGCGGTTGTCATGGTGCTTAATTATTTCATAGGTGGGTTAAAAATGTGGGCAATGATGATCATTGACTTATGGGATTACAGCCATAGGTCTTGAGCCCATATATTGTTGTTCACTGTTGGTGATGTTTGGTTTCGGTTTTTTGTGGCTGTCATGGTGCTTATTTGATAGATTACTTGAAAATGTGGGCAATAATGATCATTGACTCATGATGATGTAGCTTTAAATTGTAGCCAAGTCTTGAGCCCATCTGTTGGTGCTGTTGGCTTGACATGTTATTATCTAGAAATCTTAAAAAAACCAGTTTTGTTGATTTTTACTAAAGTCACTTTGTTCAGAGCCATCATACATTATGCAACCATGGTGGATTTACCTTCTCTTTTGTATCTTGGCATGTCATCGAGTGTGATTATTGGTGTGCTCCACATTACGAGGCTATGTTGATAAGTATTTTGTATGTTGCAAAACAAGCTATTACGGTTATATGATATGTAGCCATAGCAGATATATCTTAGTATACTTTATCTTCATAGGGTATTGCTTGTGATTGGTAATGTGGTACCTATTTTAGGATGTTATGTCTGAGCCTCGTTACTGTCAGAATTTCAAGAACATATTCATTCACACAACAAGAACAATTTTATTCAACTTCTTTCCAGATCAATACAAAGAAATCAACCAGTCATCACAGATTGACTGGTGAACATAAACAACCAAAAGATTGAAACCGAACAAAGCCAACAGCCTCACGAATGTACGTGTGAGGGAAAGAAGGCAAGAGCACAAGTGTATTCGAGAAGGATCTAAGTGAGGCGGTGTGTATGAACCCGAGGCAGAGTCCTCTTTAAATAGTACAAGAAGCTCCAAGCCCATAAGCACAAGCAGCCCAGCAAGAGGCTCTAAGCCCAACCGACAAAACCTCAAAAAAAGGAAACAAAAACTAACGGTTAGAATATATAGAAGGAAACAAAAATAAATAGCAAAAATAAAACATTTAAACTGACTATATTTTTAACATCTCCCCTCAGTTTGAATGTTTAAACAAGTTTGTAAGCCTCAAAGACTTACACATTTCGTCATGGTTTCTTGGCAGCAGCCCTTTTGTAAACACATCCGCAAGTTGGAAATCTGTTTTTATACTGGCTGTCTTGATAATAGCAGCTATTTTTTCTCTCAGAAAAAATAGATCTACCTTAAAATGTTTCGTTTTATCATGAAAAAACGGGATTAGCCGCTATAGATAAAGCTGTAGTATTGTCACACTTGAGAGTAACCGGAAGATCAACCTTGATTCTTAATTCCCTTAATATGTTTATAAGCCACAAAATTTCACATGAGGCACTGCACATAGACCTGTACTCAGCTTCCACCGAGGAGCGAGAGACAACACTTTGTTTCTTGCTTTTCCAAGAAACTAAAGAATTTCCCAGAAAAATACAGAACCCAGTGACAGATCTTCTACTGTCAATGCACTTAGCCCAGTCTGAATCAGCATAGGCAGATAAATTAAATGAGTCACTTGGTTTAAACATGATTCCGCAACCAGGTGCACTTTTTAGGTATCTCAGGAGCCTAAAAGCAACCTGAGAGTGGGCTTCGGTTGGCTTATGCATGTATTGGGACAAGTAGTGAACAACATAGGCAATGTCAGGACGTGTGTGGGAAAGATAAATAAGTTTCCCAACAAGTTTTTGATATTCGGTGATACTAACTAACTTTAACTCTTCAGTTTTACTCATTTTTATCAAAATATGATTTTGTTCTATGGGACAATTAACCGGTTTACACCCGCTCATCCCATATTCATTTAAAAAATCCATGCAGTATTTTCTTTGAGTGAGACAAATACCATATTTGTTGTTAATGACTTCAATACCAAGGAAGTATTTCAAAAAACCAAGATCCTTGATTTGAAATTCCTTCTTTAAGAAGGATTTGATTTTATAAATTTCATCAGAATTGTTTCCTGTTAGTAAAATATCATCCACATAGACTAATAAAACGGTAAACACAGAGCTATCAGCTTTAACAAACATAGAATAATCACATTTAGACTGAACAAAGCCAATCTTAACGAGAATTTGAACAAGTTTTTCATTCCACATGCAAGGTGCTTGCTTTAAGCCATATAGGGACCGTTTTAATTTACAGACCTTGTTTTTGTTATTTATATTTAAACCATCAGGCGGGGTCATATAGACTTCTTCCTTTAGGTTACCATAAAGGAAGGCATTGTTGACGTCAAGTTGATAAATGGGCCAGTCATTTTGCACAGAGAGGCTGATAATGCATCTGACTGTGACCATTTTGACAACAGGAGAAAAAGTCTCCTCAAAGTCTATACCCTCAACTTGACTAAAGTCTTTGGCCACTAGCCTGGCTTTAAACCTATCTATTTCACCATTTGATTTGTATTTGACTTTGTAAACCCACTTGTTCCCAATGGGTTTTTTTCCATATGGAAGGTCAACAATGTCCCAAGTATCATTACTATATAAAGCAGAAAGTTCATCATTCATTGCGTCTATCCACCTTTTGTCTTTACATGCTTCTTTGTAGTTACTAGGTTTAGAGGTTTTATTTAAGTTGGCAGCAAAGCACACATTTTCACTAGATAGATTAGCATAGTTAACAACATTATTATAACTATACTTAGCATTTCCAACAATGAAGTCATTGAACCTCTTAGGGGCAGACACATGTCTAGTGGACTTTCTAAGGTTAGATTGGTTACCCTCAGGAAGGACTGATTCGTCATTTGTACCACTAGACTCAACCCTCACAGACTCACTTTGAGACCCACTATGATGCTGAACATTAGCCATGTCATCAGGGGTGAATGACTGCTGAGCTTCAGCAACATCAACTGGCTCATTTGAGCTACTGTGTTGCTGTGTCTCAGGTACAGAATCAGACAACTCCTTCTCTTCATCATTGGGATTTGTATCACTTGAAGACTCATAGATGTCAAAAAAGTTTGAGTGATTCAAAAAAATTGTTTTGTCTAAACCAGTTTCAGAAAATAGTTTTGTTTTGAAAGGGAAAACAGTCTCATAAAAACTGACATCTCGTGAGAAGGAGAATGTCCTTTGATCCAAACTCCAGAGTTTGTATCCCTTTTTTAGATTTGAGTAACCCATAAAAACACATCGTTCAGCTCTTTCTTCAAGTTTATCGGAATTTGTTAAAACAGTAAAATAACATAAACATCCAAAGACTTTCAAGTGATCAAGAGAAGGTTTAAACCCATAAAGTAATTCATAAGGGGTTCTACCACCTAAGACAGAGGAGGGGGTCCTGTTAATCAGATAAGCAGCAGTGAGAACACATTCAGACCAGAACCTTAAAGGAATATTAGATTGAAACAGTAAAGCTCTTGTAACATTCAGAAGGTGTCTATGTTTTCTTTCAGCAATCCTATTTTGTTGGGGAGTGTAAGTACATGAAGTTTGATGGATAATGCCATGAATTTTGACAAAATTTTCCATTTGAGAGTTAATAAATTCAGACCCATTGTCGCTTCTAAAAATTTTGATTTTTGTTTCAAACTGAGTTAGAATCAGATCATAGAAACTTTTAATGTTTTCAAACACCTCAGTTTTGGATTTCATCAAATAGACCCAGACCGATCTAGAGTAATCGTCTACAATAGTGAGAAAAAATTTATAACCATCAAGACTGGGTCGTTTGTAAGGACCCCAAACATCGAGATGAACAAGATCACCTACCTTTTTTGATTTATGGTCACTTAATGGGAAAGGAATTCTATGTTGTTTGGCCTTGTGACAAGTGTCACATGGTTCAGCTTGACTTGATTCATTTTTAAAATTTAGAGCATGTAGGACTTGGTCTGAGGGATGACCAAGTCTGGAATGCCAAAGCTTTATTGTTTCAGTCTTATTATAGCAAGCAATAACAGGAATACTAGAATTACCACAGAAATAGAGCCCATCAGTTTGCCTACCAATCACCAGGTTTTTCCTTAAGGATACATCCTGAATGTAACAATTGTGTTCGTCAAAAACAACTTTAAGTTTATTATCTTTAGCAAGTTTGTGAACAGAGATAAGATTCACACAATATTCAGGGACAACAAAAACATCTTTCAAAATCACATCTTCAGACAGTTTAAAGCATCCTATTTGTTTAACTTTTGCATCTGTTCCATTAGGATGTTTAATAGTAATATCATATTCAGACACATCTACAAGGTTAAACATGTTGTCATTATTCATAACCATGTGTTGGTTGGCCCCTGAATCAACTATCCATTTTAGTTTATTTTGACTGAAAAAACTGGAGTTAAAGCAGTAGGTGTTTTTATAGGATCCTAGAGAAGTGAAAGCATTATAACACTTACCACTCATATTAGATTTGTGAGAATCTTCCAGCTTATTCTCATTTAGAAGCCCTAGCAACTTAGAAAACCGATCAGCAGTTAAAGCATTCAAGGAAGAATTAGCAGGTTAATCATTCATAGTGTTGGCAACAGAATTACTGGCAGACAAGTTGGTTTTAGGCCATTGAGAGTTGTTTTGATTTGGTTTATTTTTATAATTTGAAGGATAGCCATGAAGTTCAAAGCACTTTTCAATCACATGACCAACCTTATTGCAGTGAGTGCATTTTAAGCTGGGATTAGGCCCTTTGTTAAAACATTTTTTGTTGTCATTATATTGAGTTGCCTTGGCAACAAAACCAACATTTGGAGTTTTTGAGGATTTATTTGAATCTCTGTGAGATTCTTCCCTGGAGATGACAGAGAAAGCAGTTTTAACAGTAGGTAAAGGATCCCTAGTTAACAGGTTTGTTCTAACAGGTTGATAAATGTCATCTAATCCCATTAAGAACTGCATAAGTTTGATCAATTGACTGAACTCGTTGTATTTGGATGAAGAATCACAAGTACAGGAAGGTTATTGAACCATGGCATCAAATTGTTTCCACATAGTGTTGAGTCTATGATAGTATTCAGAGACACTAGTGCCATTTTGGCTAACACAATTAATCTTTTGGTATAACCCAAACACAACCGACCCATCAACCCTATCATAGGTGTCCTTTAAGTCACTCCAGACTTCACTAGCAAGACTAGAGTAGACTTGACCTACATATAATTCTTCAGATACAGAGTTGAGAATCCAAGTTAGCACAACAGAATTACACCTATCCCATTGACTTGCTAAAACATCATCTTTAGTGGACTTGGTGCAGGTGCCATTTATAAACCCTAGCTTATTTTTAGCAGTTAAAGCAAGTTTCATAGCATTTGACCAAACCACATAATTCTCAGTTCCTTTTAGTTTAATATTGACAATTGAGAGACTACTAAAGTCACTAGCATGAAGATATAACGGATCACTAGCATCCAATTTACTAACCAAGGTGACAGAAGATTCACCTTGTTTTTCCGTATCAGGCATTTTAGTGCACAGTTACAAGAAGCAGATAGGCACAGCAACAGTAAATGGCAGATAATCACACAACCACAGAAAACAGATAGCCACAGAAACACCACAACAAGAAGCCAAAAAAAAGGCAAAAAAGGCCAGGGATAAAGCGAAGCCTGAACAGAGGTCCGATCAGAGGTTCGTCACTCAAAAGGTGTCGCCGCAGACAGTATTCAGGGAGCTAAATGACACGGATAAATGCAACAAATAAGCAAATAGGACTCGATCAAGAGCCGGCCCGACTAGTCTGGTAAACAGGGGATGCCTAGACACATTGACTCAATGATGCAAAAAAAAAAAAAAACTAAATAAAGTATAGAGATAGAACAATCTCACAGCGGGTGCTAGCAAACTCCAAGAGATCAAGTCTTGTAACCTTCACTTAGGGTTACAAGAACTTGGTCAGAAGACAGAGGATTAGATCTGTTGGTTTGCCCTAGCGGGACCAACGAGAAATTCTTCAACGCGACCAGATGAGAGAAACCCCAAAAACTAGGGTTTCGTGTTCCCAACAGCGGCGCAGCAACCACGATGAAATGGAACCAGGAGAGGATACATCGGACCACAGGACCACGGGAAAAAACCACCACCACACAGTAACCTTTAATCGGAGTCCTTAGACCGCTCCAACCGGAGAATCAGACAACGGCGAGAGCAGCGGAAGAATACCAGAGCACCAAAATCAGCCTTGGAGCTCTGATACCATGTCAGAATTTCAAGAATAGATTCAATCACACAACAAGAACAATTTTATTCAACTTCTTTCCAGATCAATACAAAGAAATCAACCAGTCATCACAGATTGACTGGTGAACATAAACAACCAAAAGATTGAAACCGAACAAAGCCAACAGCCTCACAAATGTACGTGTGAGGGAAAGAAGGCAAGAGCACAAGTGTATTCGAGAAGGATCTAAGTGAAGCGGTGTGTATGAACCCGAGGCAGAGTCCTCTTTAAATAGTACAAGCAGCTCCAAGCCCATAAGCACAAGCAGCCCAGCAAGAGGCTCTAAGCCCAACCGACAAAACCTCAAAAAAAGGAAACAAAAACTAACGGTTAAAATATATAGAAGGAAACAAAAATAAATAGCAAAAATAAAACATTTAAAGTGACTATATTTTTTAACAGTTACAACTATAAATGCTTATGTCAGGTTGTTGAATGTTTTAATTTATTGGCATGGTTTAGTATTTTGTTAAGGGAATGCATGGAAAACATGACGGAGAAGTTCATAACATTTTTTTATCGGTCGGCATATTTTTCATGCATTTACCTTTAACCATAGCTCTGGATAGATGAACCGAAGAATCAAATGCAAACGTGATGGAGTTTGAGGAAGGCGTGTACGTTGAAGGCGAGTTTAACCTCTATTGTGACCTACTACTTGAGTTTGGTCGTTATATATCTGATTATTATTCTCTTATCGGTTTTGATTTGCTTGGTCTGTTAATTTAATCTGTTGTGGTTGAACATTTTTTTATAATTTTGTGTTGCTGATGATGGATGTGGAGTACAATGGCTTGCATACAAACCCTATTTTGGGTGCTGGTAGTTATTTGGCATAATGATAGTTTTTGACATGTCTATATGGCTTGCTTTGAATAAAGTCATAAACATGCCATAATGTGAAAATACCATGAAAATAGGACGAAGGGTTTAACCAAATTTTCAAGGGGTGCGGACAGGATTTTGCCCTATAAAATACACTAACTTTTTAAGGGGTGCGCCCGCCCACCCAGTCCCCTTACTAGGTCCGCCCCTGCTAGTATATATCAATATTAAGTATTAACTAGTACAAAATGGCTATATATAGACCTAAAGTAATCACTCAATTGCTAGAAATGAAACGTAAGTACATACACAAACTACTCAATTCCTAGTATAACTATATGTTCATGACATTGTTTGCTCCATTTAGTTTGTCGGATCTGACCCAAGAAGATTGGATCCGTTGTCTTAACCTTTGCATCTATTAATGTTCCAAGAAACCAGCCATGTTATTACTAACATGAATCTTTTGTTCAGCAAATGAATGCATCCTCCTTCCATATTTGTTTTTTCTTGATTTATGATGTCTTCTTCTCCTAGGTTTGCCCCCAACCACCTCACGAGGAATGAACACACCGGTTCCACCGCCATTATTCGCCCACAAGCTCTCATCCAATCCAGGGCCGGTCCAATGGTAATTAAATCCAAGCATGGACTTTGGGCCACCACTTGAATAGGGCCTCCAAGTTAAAAAAAAAAACAAAAAAAAAACAGTTATTTTATATATTTGAGAAGTAGGCTGGCTAAAATTAAACACGCTGCTGGTTTAGTGGTAAACTACATTTCCGTGTAAAAGCAAGTCAAGGGCTCGAGACCTCTGTTGGTCGCCCAACACACTTTAAGGCCACAATGTATTTATTTTGTTTTTTATTATTTTTTGTGGCCGACTCAGAAAGTTGTACACTTTTACCTCTATATTCATAAAATCCCTATCTTTGTTCCATTGTACAAGAACCTGGTTGTTGTTGGTTTATCAAATAATTAGTTAAAGTGTTAAATTGGAGTGTTCTAGTTCTTACTAGGTTACAAAATCTAAAAATTCTTTATTTATAACGTCAATTTTGGCACGAGTGTAGGCTCCAGATCTTTAGTTCACTTTGAGCCTCTAAAAGTGTTGAGCCGGCCCTGTCTCCATCCCACCCTGATTCCAACCACCTAAAGTACCCACCATCACCGGGTCCAAAACTAACCAATCTTCTTCCAAAATCCGGTGCACCCTTTATAGTTCCCTTTGCATGTGTTTCATCATCATCTTCTTCCATAAGAAGCAGTATTTGCTGTGTAAGTTGAGCATAACAAGCGGTATCTTCGGGATCTGTCGCTTCTAAGCTCATGTTGGCACGATCGTGGTGTTTTCATTTTTTTTAATGGAGTACAAATTTATATAGATTTATGAGCTCGAGGTTGGGGGGGGGGGGGTTGGTGTTTGCCGTTTAAAAATATATGATGGATGTGAATTATTGTTGAGGTTCCAAATGGAGTGATGAGGTCAATTTGTTTATCTACAAGTGGTGTGTTTGATGTTTAAATTGAGTCAAAAGTTAAGTGACAACCGGCCTACTTGACTAATGGTGTCTTACAGCCTTCAAATTGAGAATATTACCAAACAAGGAGTTTAATTCAAGGAAGAAGTAAAGTTTACTTTGGTCAATGAATCCAAGACCTAACCAATAGTTCAATAGCATAATCTACTTTTATTTATCTTATATTATAAGTTTAAGGGGTATCATAAAAGACTTATGTATTTTAATGATTTTTTTCCCAACTTTTCTATGATTGTTTAATTCCTTATAGTTTTGTGGTTGGTAAAATTTCTTTTACTTAAGCAACATGGGATGATATATAATGTAGAGTTAAACTGAGAGGAACGATTAACAAGGTTAATGAGACATAGCCGGATCTATAGTACAAGTAACCTAGGCTTGGGCCTAAGGCCTCTAAAAAAATAAGGCCACCACTTAATAGAAAATTAATACGTTAACTATTAATATTAGTGCAATCTTATTGTTTTAGATTTGTTTGATTCCTATACAAGCAAACCATTATGTGTGTTAGATGTGTTAGATTTTTATTTGATTCCAAACACGAATAAAGGAGTATCGTTATAATAATCAAAAAAGTAAAAAGGGACAAGTTCATTTCTCCTTGGCCTCCAAAAAAGTTAGAACTACCCTGAATGAGAAGATTCAAATTTGAGACTCCATGATACAAATATAAATTTTATGTAAACTTATCAACTTCATTAATAGCATAACTTTGTTAAATTTATATATATCTATATTGTAGATAAGTGGAGGGTTCAAATGAGAATAATTTTTTTGTAAGAAGAAAAGAGAAGAAGTTTCAACCAATAAGAATGTTTTATTTTAGTTCATTTAATATTTGTATTAAATTTTAATATAAGGGTATATTGGTAAACTTACTAAATCATTAATGTGTATTCTTCCTATTTAATAACTAGCTAAATTAAATTTGTAACTCCTTTTCAAAATATATATATTTTTCCAAATTAAAAAAACAACTTAATTTAAAGTGTAGAATAAATTAATACTTGTGTAGGATAAATCACGAGTTGTGTAGGATATATTTCGAGGTGTGTAGGATAAATTTTGAATGTGTAGGATAAAATTCTATAATGTGTAGGGTATATGTAGAAAAAATTTGATATGTAGGTTTTGTAGATTATATGTAGGATAATTAATAATTAGTTGATTAATTAATTAAAGAGAGAAAAATTAATGATATGAGTTATAAATGAAATGACATTTTACTAATATGCCTTTTCTTCTTTTTCTTCTCACATTAAATTTCTTCTCAAATGAACCTTCCCCTTTAGATAATTCCTATCATTTAGCTGACTTAACTAACATGTATATTTATTTTTACACTTTTAGGTTATATATATATATATATATATATATATATATATATATATATATATATATATATATATATATATAGGGGATCACTAGAATGAAAACCACCTCGAGTTGTAAGAACCGCGAGAACTACACCCCACGGAGGGGCGTTCGCCGCGATTTTTTTTTACAAGTAGATGTGTGCATTATAAACACGGCCGTAAAAAATCACGGCGAACGCCCCTCCGTGGGGTGTAGTTTTTTACACCTCAAGTTTGGTGTTTTTTAATTTTTTTTCTTTTTTCTTTTTTTTTTTCACCAAACTTGAGGTGTAAAAAAGTACACCCCACGGAGGGGCGTTCGCCGTGATTTTTTACGGCCGTGTTTATAATGCACACATCTACTTGTAAAAAAAAATCGCGGCGAACGCCCCTCCGTGGGGTGTAGTTCTCGCGGTTCTTACAACTCGAGGTGGTTTTCATTCTAGCGGCTCCCTATATATATATATATATATATATATATAATTTAATTATAGTATACTAGTGTGAGGTTCATTGGGTGCCATCAAATACGAAATAAATAAATGTTCTACAAATTCATCAAAATTACCACACAAACTAGATTCGGGGGAGCCGAGAGGGACATTTCCTTTCACCCAGTTATCCCGTGTGGGGATGCGATTCATTTCAGCTTGCCAACTAAAAATATTCAGTTTTTGGGGCCCAATTATTCCAAATAAGTTTGTAGTACTCACCTTGGCTACATGTAAGGCTGGCAAATCGTGTCTTAGCAGGTTTTACAGGTCTCCGACGACGCGAACAACACAAGTTCTAAACATGAATACGACTAATTTAACTACTTTATATTTAATGTCTATAAAACAAATATATGTTGTATCTAGCAAGAAGGAGTAATGATAGATCCTAATCTTCTAATTTTGATTATTTTTATAAAAAAAAGTAAAAAATAACATTGTGTACTTTTCAGTAATAGGTCTAATCGTGTCTTATACATGTTAACTATTGCAACCCTAGCTACATGGAGTGGAGAATAATTTTTTTACATGCTTACAGAAAACGTACCATTATCTCCATCATCCCACTTCCAAGTATCCAATTTATCCGATAATTGAACTAGATCAAGCAAACCAATCAAGAGGTGATACTCATTTCACTCTTCTGGATGGCTAACACCCCTCTTCCAATGCCATACCAATTATCCCATACCCCTGTTGTGCCTATCATAGTTAGCCACCGTGACTGTTTTCAAATGTTCTAGTACAAACAATCGCGGGAACCGACAAGCCAAGGGACTTTCGCCAATTCACCGATCTAACCAAAACATAATGTTTGTCCCATTACAGAAATTACCTATCATCAACTTCTTCCTGATGTCTATATTTACCTGCAACAAATCAGTTTGGACATTGAAAATATTCTTTCGATATGGACACATGAATCGAACTCCAAGATCTTGAATTCTAAAGCCCATATGATGTTCCACAACAACCTATGTTTCTCTGTCTTAATATGCCACCACCACCTTGACAACATCCCCAAGTTTGTGGCCTTTAGAGACACAATGCCAAGGGTTCCCCGATGTTTAGGAGCAGTGACATGCTCCCACGAAACCTAACTAGATTTTTAACGGTCCATGTCACCACCCCATATAAAGGACCTCTATACGGTCCAAAGAGTCCAAAATCGTTCTTGGAGTCCTATATAGAGAGAAATAGTAAATGGGTAGTGAATCCAACACCGACTTCATCAATGTTACCCGGCCACCCATAGAGAGTGTCTTGGCTTTCAACTTTGAGAGTCGTGAGTGTAAAATATCCAGAATTGGTTGCCAATTTTTAACGAGGTTCGTATTTGTGCCAACAAGCAAACCAAGATACTGAGAATAGAAATGACCTTGTTCCACAGTTTAGGAACGAGGCAATATGTTGTAACTCATCCTCACCCACACCAACCCCAAATAGTTTACTTTCAAGACCCGGTATTCGATATAAACCCCTGAATATTCCGCAAAGGTTTCTAATATTCACTTCGGACAACTCTCCCACAAAAGCTACATCGTCCACATAAAGCAGATGAGAGACTATTGGGCCGTTATTTGGCAATGTAATACCCTGAAATAATCCGAGGGAGCACGCATATCTAGTGTTGTTTTTGGCCCCGTCTATTCACGCACCCCTTTTGTCTATTTTGACATCTAAAGCGCTGAGCTTTGGCCAGAGCTCAGCGTTTCGGGTAATACTCAGCGCTTTGGCCAAAGCTCGGCGCTTCAGGGTAATACTCAGCACAATTAGACTACTTACACTTAGTCACGTAGCATGATTTAATAAACTAGACGCCTACGTAAAAAAAGTATATTTCAAATTTACATACATGCCTCAGATTTAGGGACGACAAAAAAACTCAAGCCCGACGGGTATACTAGAAACCCAAAATATTCGGGACGGGTATACCCAATACCGACCGGGTATGGGATCGGGTATAGGATTGGAAAAAAAATATTTCGCGGGTATAAGACATGTATGGGATTTGATGATACCCGACCCGATTACCCGAAACCTTATACCCGTTTACCCGAACCATATGCCTAAAAATATTTAATTTCAAAAATAATTTTTATTTCCTATTTATATTTTAATCGTCTTTCTTTTAGCATTTTTTCCCTTATTTCATTTAAAACAATATGTATTGCATAAGAACATGAATGGTATTTAGTTTTTAAATTAACCACTGTTATATATCTAATCATATCATTATATACGGATAACAAACGTTTCAATTGTTAGAAAAACGACACTATACTTCTAAGATATTGGAACATACAACCGTTAACTATGAAAGGTAACTTTTTTGTTGTTAGAAAAACGACACTATATTGGAACATACAATCGTTACTATGAAAGGTAACTTTTTTGTTAATTTGTATTTCACCATGAATTCATTTGTTGTAATTAGAAAATGCATAAAATATACAAAATTTAAACCATATAAATGTACTTGAGATCCCAACGATTGTTTTTAATAAACTCGTGGGTATACCCTATACCCGATGCGTAATTACCCGACATACACCCGACGAGTAATGGGTCGGGTATAGAACACTAGTTTGCAACCGGGTATGGGTATGGGACTAGTCATACTCATCCCATACCTGACCCATTACCATCCCTAATCAGATTGATTTCAAGTTTAAATTTAGTTTTCGTCAAACTCATTGGCGTGTTGTCCTACAAACATTTATATAGGCTACAAAATAATACTATTATTTCACCCTCACAATTCTCTTTGAATTTTTTTATCGGATCTTATGATCACATCACTAATTTAATGTAGCGGTTAAGCATGATTGATATTCGTATAATTATACATTTTTTACATCATTTTAACTCACTTAATGGTTTTCTTGGAAATATATATGAAATATGCTTAAATTAGTTTATTTTTTATTTTCACGACAAATCAGACAAAAAATGGACAGACAAAACGAAAAAGACGAAAAATAAAGTTCTATAACGGAAATGGCCAGACACGCCCGAACACCGAATGTCACCAACACGACCAGTACGGCCAAAATACACCATAATACGACCAATAGAAACATAATACGCCGTAACAATCAATCTATGCACTAATACGACACTTACAGACAATAAACGCCACGATACCGAATGTCACTGACACGACCCGTACGGCCACTACAACAAAAATGGCCTTTTAGGACCTTTTATGTGGGACGCTTGTAAAAGAGGGTCCTAAAAAACTATTTAATAGTACTATTGAACTTTTGGGGTCCTTTTATAATATACTCTACTAAACCGGTGTCCTAAAAAGCTATTTAATATGATGGATGATTTTTTGGGGTCCTATTATCATATAATTTAATAGGACACTTAAAATGTAGATCCTAATAAATTATTTTATAATACATTTAATTGTTAGTGTCCCATTATGTGCTACTGTATCAGGACACTTGATCATCTGGGGTCCTATTATAACATAACTTAATAGGACACGTTGTAGTTAAGTCATAAATGTTCAGTGTTATAGGACCCTTTCTAGTCGAAGTCATATTAGAACTTAACTTAATAGGACACTTGACGCTTGGGTCTTATAACTTTAAACTTTATAGGACGCTTAATCATTGTGGTGTTATTCTAATACACCGTAATAGGACACTTGATATTTGAGTCATAAAACATTAGTTTTATAGGACGCTTATTCGCTAGAGTTTTATTATAATATAACTTAAAAAGACACATGACAATTGGGTCTTATAAATTTAACCTTTATAGGACGCTTAATCATTGTGGTATTATTATAATACACTGTAATAGGACACCTGATATTTGAGTCGCAAAACATCAGTTTTATAGGACGCTTATTCGCTAGAGTTCTGTAATAACATAACTTAATGGGACACTTGACACTAGGGACTTATAACTTTAACCTTTATAGGACGCTTAATCATTATGTTGTTATTATAATACACCGTAATAGGACACTTGATATTTGAGTCGTAAAACATAAGTTTTATAGGACGTTTATTCGCTAGAGTTTTATAATAACACTAGGTTATTGACCCACTTAATCATGGCCGGTGAGTGGTGGTGGTGGTGAGAGGTGGTGGTGAGAGGTGGTGGTGAGTGGTGGTGGTGGTGGCCGGTGAGTGGTGGTGGTGGTGGCTGGTGAGTGGTGGTGGTGGAGATGGTGAGTAGTGGTGGTGGCCAGTGGTGGTGGCATGTGAGTGGTGGTGGTGACTGGTGGTGGTGGTGAGTAGTGGTGGTAGCCGGTGAGTAGCGGTAGTGAGTGGTGGTGGTGAGTAGTGGTGGTGGCCAGTGGTGGTGGTGAGTAGTTGTGGTGGCCGGTGAGTGGTGCTGGTGCTGGTGCTGGTGAGAGGTGGTGGTGCTGGGGGCGTTGGTGAGAGGTGGTGGTGAGTAGCGGTGGTGGCCGGTGAGTGGTGGTGGTGAGTGGTGGTGGTGGTGAGTAGTGGTGGTGGTGGTGGCCGGTGGTTGTGTTAGTGAGTAGTGGTGGTGGCCGGCGGCGGCGGCGGCGGTGGTGGTGGTGGTGGTGAGAGGTGGTGGTGGTAGCCGGCAGTGGTGGTGGCTGACGGCGGTGGTGGTGGTGGTGGCCGGCAGCGGTGGTGGCCGGTGAATGGTGGTGGTGAGTGGCGGTGGTGGCTGGTTTTTATTAATAAATAATAAACGAGCCGAGCCCGGGCTTGAAAAACTACTCACGAGCCGAGCTTGAGCTTTAGAAATAAATATCGAAACAAGCCGAGCTCGAGCTCTCTGCAAATTAAACGAGATGAGCTCAGGCTTGACTCGACTCGATAACACCCCTAGTTACATTGATGATGTTTAGCAACAAAAAAAGGTTATGGAAAATTTTAATATCGTAACTTTTACGTTCTAGAGGGGGCAATCCTGACGCAGAAGCTATTAAATGGGTTGTTTTAGGTTTTAATGGACCATATTGGGCTTAAATGGATCACAATGGATAATAGTAGATAATACATGTCATAATGGACCATATTGGGCCTAAATGGATCAAACACCAAATTAAGCTTATTTTATAAAATAAGCTAAAAAAAAGCTATAAGCTTTGTTAAAAAAGCTAGGCCAAACACCCCCTAATACCCCAAAATTTTACACCCAAAATTTATATTCCCTCGCTTATCTAATTCTAGATTCTAAACCCTAACCATCCCCCTCCATCCCCATTCGTCATCTTCTCCCTAATTCCACAGACGAATGTCGAAAACCTTGGATAATCAATCAGCGCTCCTGCTCCAAATGCAAGATTTCACTGGTGATGTGATTCAGATGTGCGATGCTTCTGATCTAGGGCACTTAACTCCTCTCAATCCTGGTTCAAATGAATCAGAACATGAAGTTATTCCTTATCCGGGTGTTGTGGCATGGCCGTTGTACCCTACTCCGATGCATCCCAAGGGCATTTCACATCCAGATCTGGCTTCCAGCATAGTTGTTGCTCCTTCGTTTCCATCTGGTTCGATATACTCTGACTCAATTCTGTTTATTACAGCTGTTACGAATCATGATCAGGTAATTCCTAGAAACGCCATCACTGTTGCTGTTAGTGTTAATCATACTCATATTGGTAGTTCAACTACCCTAGTTGCTGGCACTGGTTCAAATTTTGGTGCTGAACGATGACATAAGGAACCAGATTTGCGAGCCCTAGATCAGAAGCATCGCACATGTTGATGTGAGTAGGGAAATACAAGCCGATTTAGATTCACATATTGTTATTAATAGTTGTGATGATCACGAGTTGATGGGTAATATGGTATTCATATCTTGTGGGTTGCAATGTATACATGTCTCAGGGAGCATATCAGTGATGCACTGGCAAAATAATCTATATCGTGTCACCTTTGCACCAAGTCATCCGCTTCGTTCTCATATACATGACAAGACCTGGTGTAAGGGACTGATGGGAATCATAGTCTGGATAGGAAATACATCTTGTAGTAGAGGTGGAACCGGGTCTCGTTTTGGTAATGGATTACTCAACACATATAAGAAGGTTGTGGTGCAAAGCAATTGGGTATATTGGCAGGAAGGTCTGATGATTATTTATGTGCCTCCACTATACATGAAAGGGAGATTTATGAAGGAGAAATCTACCGTATTGAAAGGTCAGCAACAAAAAGGTCCACTGTCCTGTTTTATATGAAAATTGCATGTGCAAAGCAAACAATGGCTGCTTCATTAAGGGTCGATCACATGCTGCTGGAAATACACTTGCCTTGCAGGAATTTACGATTCTTCCTATTGGTGTATCACACTTTGCTATGCTACACTTGTTTTCGAAACCAATTGTCTTCAGTACCAACTTACCAACACCTATTTCCAGTCTACTCTGAGATCTTTTATTCACACACTTGCTGAATAGCATCTTGTTTGCCAACTTTGACTATTTTCGTTCCTCACCTATTCGTGTTTCAGTCTCTATTCTCTATTCAACCCTTTCCTTTCCCATCACACAAAAAACATGTGCTCGTGCGCTTGGACCCAACAAAACCATCATTTGCGGCTCTATATGGGCATAAATCGCCAATTCTCATCAGTTACCTCAAATTACAGCCACCTAACCAAGGATTTCTTGATCTAAATTGTTAGTTTCTATTCTATATGTTCTTAAATTTAATAACAAAACATATGAACTTTTATATTGTTCTTCACCTTTTGTATTGTTAATTAATTGGTGTTTTATGTTACTGATAATGTGTAGGTGTCAAATACCTATAGCTCTTGCTGGTTTGGTATCTAGTTTGGCGCTTTGGGATATGATTTCATACGGCGAGAAGCGATTGGGGTTAGATAATCATCCTGTTACTCGAGAATGTTTGCTTCGGTTGGTACACTGTGGTTAGTTTTCATATCCAGATTCCATAGTTATTAAAGGCACTAGGCGCACTCAAGGCGCATAGGCCTTGCCTGGGCCTAGGCGCAAAGCGCAAAAAAGCAAGGGCCTGAGAAAAATAAAGCGCATAATGAAAAAAATTAAAAAATATATTATGTATTAGAAAAAGAATACTATTCTTCAAATAAAATAAACAAAGTCTATTATGTAACACTTTATATCATTTAATTAGTACCAAAATATTAGTGTATTAGTGTAGAAAAGTAGTTTTCCTTGATTAAAAGTAGAAATTTGGCTAGAATCTTGTCGGAATTTAGCCGGAAACTCTCCGCAATCTAGGAATCTTGCCGGAATGTGCACCTGAACCATCACCTGGAGAGTTAAAGCGCAATTTCCTCGACTTAAAGCGCAACTGCCTCGACTCGCCTCGCCTGAAAAATGGGCCTAGGCGGAAGAGGCGATGGCTTTTAACAACTATGCCAGATTCATATGTTAGCATCTGATTAGAGTGTTCGTGCAAGCAGAGTTAATTAAGACAAGTAACTTATTTTCTCTTCTAAATTGTAATCAGTTAATTATTATTTATATCTTTACACCACATAGATCAGCTGTCAGCAGTTGTTTTTTATTTGAGTTATGTACTTATGTTCTTAAATACATGACAGTTTGAGGTACCTTTAGTAGTGATTTTGTATAAAGTTCAAGAAAGCCTAACTGAGTGGAATGAGTTTGGTTATGTCTGTTTTAAATTTGTTACACTCATAGTAGGTAGTTTATGTCACTAAATGACATTTTCTTTGTAGTGTTTATTCTGTAGTATTTGCCACTGATGTAACTGTCTGCATCTTATGTTTAGTGGTCGCAGGTGATTGTTAATTCACGTTTAGTGACTCTATACCATCTCTGGAAATTTGAGTTTTGGATTGTTGGTTGTTTCACTCCGACTTGTTTCCAACGTTTTTTTACCGGAGAGAGAAGAGGCAAACATGGATGAAGATGAATCAACGACGGTCGAAAAAGATGGACCAAATGTAAGGTACTATATTTCTACTGTAGCTTTAATGAATTAATTTTTTAGCTTTGTTTTGTCAATTTCACTTTTACTTTTACTTTTTGTTTTATCAATTGTGATTACACACGTATCAAATAAAGATTGTTTTTAAATAAATTACATTGATTTTAGTTTGACCTGTTACCTAACTCGCCTGGCAAACCCATGTTGTCACCTATAATAGATGGATGATTTTGAATTTTCTGACAATAAAAAACAAGAAGGGTCTTTTCTTGAAGCTCCACTCAAGTATCAAAAAGGCAGCTAAGAGGCAATATTTATTTTGGTGGTACAGAGATTGGACCAGAATGGTGTGAGGTAAACATTCAAGTACCAATAAAAAAAAAGATGAAAACTTGGTATGGTTTATTTTCTACTATTCAAGATTGTATTGGTGCATCCATCGTATGACCCTATCCATTCATCTCGGTATGTATTTGTTAAACTTGTGATACAAATAATTTTAATATCATGGAACTTAATGCTTATACATGGATGGTTTATTTGTAGGTAGTCCATGAGGATTGAGGACGCATGATGACTCAAGATTTTATGCTTCTTATTTCTTTAATTGCTTTCAATTTCTTTGTTAAATGTTAAGACTTTATGTTAGATAATGTTATAACTTATTTATGGTTAATGTTTTGTTATGAACATGCTTATTTGAAATATAATGAAGTTTTATTTCTTTCATTAGTTGATGTTATACAATAACTATTAGGATGTTATATGTTGATGGTCTGTTTATAAAATTGGTTTTATAATCGTATTTGGGATGTTAGGACCATTTTCTTGATATTAAAGTAGCTATAACGATACATCATAAGGGTCCTATAAATTAATTTTTAAGGACGCTTGTATATGTATCAAAAGATTAAAAATAGGTAATCACATATTAGAACATTGTAAAAGTGTCCTAATAAGTTCTTTTTAGGACACTATTTAAGTTGTCTATAGACATATTATGCGATCATAAAATTGGTTTCATAATTTTATTTGGTATATTAGGACCCTTTTCTTGATACTAAATTAGCTATAATGTTAGATCATAAGGGTCCTATCAATTAATTTCTAAGGACGCTTGTAAGTGTAGCAAATGATTAAAAATATGTAAGCACATGTTAGAACATCGTAAAAGTGTCCTAAGATGTTTTTATTAGGACACTATTTTGGTTATTCAAAGACATATTACGTGACCATAAAATTGGTTTCAAAATCTTATTTGAGATGTTAGGACACTTTTTTTGTTCCAGGACTTATTACGACCCCTTTACATGAAACGCTTTTATCGTTGGTCCTATTAAATAAAAGGTCGTATAAAATAGCATTTTAGGACGCTTTTGCGTGTACTAAAAACCTAGTTTTCTTGTAGTGGGCCAAATTACGCGATAGTACGGAACGATAATGACAATACACGTCATAATACGACATTTAATGACAAAATACGTTGGACTACAAGTGAAATCAAAACAGAATCACATGAAATCATGAAATACGACAATACACGTAACTCACATGAAATCATGAAATACGACAATACACGTAACTGAACTTATCTGAAACATGGCGTATAACTTCAAGGTGTGGAAATAAGAAAACAGGTGTTTGAATAGGATGATCCTTGTTTTTTTCTTTTTCAAGAAACACACCTAGTATAATCCTAATATAGGACTAGAATCTTAACGTCATAGGGAGTGACGACTTTTCAACACATTTTCTTTCATGTACGCCAAGTCATCAATGATTAAGACTTCAGAAGTGTTACCTTTGAAGTTCAATTTCTTTACGATACTAGTGTTAAAAAGTTATACAATGTCCCCGTATAATCCTATCAACACCACATGTCGAGTAGTCGACCTTGTCCACAGCGTTTGGTGCTAGGATGGTTGGTACGTCGTTCCTTGCCGTTCAAAAAATATATATATTATAAAATAAATAAATAATGTTTGATTCGTAAAGTGACACATTTATATAAAATAAACATCATATGTATTTTATCACAACTTTATATACAAAAAGAATTGATCAATCTTAAGAATAAGTATCTATTCAACCATGAATCCTAATTCCTCCATTGTTAACTGTGTTGTTCCTCTGCTTATTACGTCGTCGTCTTCTCGACTTGCCGGCTGCAGCCGCCACCACTCGAGGTATAAACACCCCTGTCCCCGACCCACCACCGTTACTAGCCCACAACTTCTCCATCCAACCAGGCACCTCCACACCCCTCCCACTCTCGGACCAACTAAAGTAGCCACCCGACGTCACCAACGCAACAGTACCCGAGCCACGACCAACCACTGATCTCTTAAACTCCGCCGCACCCTTTACATCTCTCCTAGCATACGTCTCATCCTCATCATCCATGATCATCAATATTTGTCGTGTAAGCTCAGCGTAAAACGCGCTATCTTCACCGTCCAACGAGTAGTCCATGTTCATGTTGTTATGATTACTATTTGATATATGAGAGTGAAGATGAATGTTGATGGTCATGTTTTGAGTGGTTGGTGTGTTTATATAACATTGGGGAAAATGAAAAGATGTTGATTAGGGAAAAGGTCAACGAACGCAAGTGTGTAGTTGAGGGTCCAAATGGAAGTGTAATGTAATATCCAAGAAAATGTCTTTATTATAATTATTATTGTATTGTGGATGGAATCCACTTGAAAGAATCAAAGAAAATGAATGGAAACAAATCAAGGGTCAAAAGATGACAAGTGTACAGTTAGATTATAACAACCTTTGCAAGTGTTGCGTTGATGTTTTCAGTTGTAATGAGTCAAAAGTGTGAACCACACGGTCCACACACCATATACGACAATATATGGACGTCGGCCTGCTTGGAAACTACACTAAAAACACGGAGTTAATTAATTTCTAGAATAGAATTATATAATTAATATATATTTACAAATGGGTCCTAATAAAGATACACCTTCAAAATCTTAATTTCACAATCTGTACATCTGATATGATAAATATTGGGCCGTATAATGTTATACGGCCCGTATAGATGTAAAAAATATTAGGTCGTATAACATTTTATACGAGTCGTATAACATTATACGGGTTGTATAGCATTACATTAGGTTTAGTGCGTATAACATTATATGGGTCATATCATTCTATACAGTTCATATAATATTATACGACCCGTGTACATGGAGACAAAAAATATTCTCTGACATTTTTTTTGTGCGTATGTAAGGGCGTGAAAATAAGATTTTAGGGATAGCCTTACAAATACCAGTGTACCTATGACTTCTTTTAGTCGGTATGTAGAAATTAATTTTTTGTAAGAAACTAGTTGATGCCCCGCCCGTGTTGCGGGGCGATGGCCGAATAATTCTCAATCAATTAAAAAAAGACTACTATAAAAAGACTACTATAGTTTTGCTAGGAAAAAAAAACAAAAACGATGATAAGACCGTAATTTTGGGCTCAGGACAAAACTATACTTTTTCAGGACTAATGAGCTAGTGTTAGGCAGCTCCTTGACACGAAAAAAAATTAAATCGAGTAAACCAATTAAAAAAAACCCTTTAAAGTTTTGCTAAAAAAAAACTAAAACGATTGGAAAACCGTAATTTTTAACTGAGGGCGAAATCATAATTTTAATTCAGGGATAAATCGTAAATTAAATGGACCAACGGGGGAGTGCCTGGAAGCTGCCGGCACGACTATAATTTTACACTGGGGGCAAAATTGTAATTTCACCAGGAAAACAAACAAAAACGATGGGCAAAATGTAAATTTAAGTTGAGGCCAAATCGTAACTTGGGTATGAGAAAAAAAAATAATGGCAAAATTAGAAATTTATACGGGGCAAAATCGTAATTTTGAACCGAGGGCAAAATTAGAATTTTTAGCTAGAAGCAAAAGCGTAAATTTATTTTTATGTGGGGGTAAAAACATAATTTTGAACTAATGGGGAAATCGTAATTTTAAGGGAAAAAAACTAATGACAAAACTGTAAATTGAAACGAGGCAACATGTAACACCTCGAATTTTTGTGTCCAATGATGTGTTAACACGTGTCATTTGTTTACACGTGGCATCTATAATAAATAAAGGACTAATTTTGACAAACCTTGAAAGTATATAAATTCGAGGGTTATAAATGTCAACAAGGGTAAATATACTGTATAGTATCCCTAAATGATGCTCAAACCTTCAAACGAATAAATTATAGATCGTACAAAAAATAAAACGCGGAAGAAAGTGAGAGATTACAAACTACAGGGGTTAACTGTGTCAACATGTTTAATAATACCTCTGAGTGACCCTTTAACGTTCCGAAGACTTTGTAACGGTATTATACCCTCACTAAAATAATATATATGAATTACGCGAAGTTTCGATATGAAACGAGAAAGTTACGATCAAATACGTAGAAGAAGGGTTAAAAGCGTCAACAGTGAAAGTTAAGGCCTTTCAATATAATTAATAAATAAACCGGGGACTTAATAATGCGGGTAATTAACACGAGGCCCCTATCGGTAAATAACCGAGGGCCAAACCGCAAAGTTACCCCTTCAAATCCGAAAGGTCAGGTGAATCATTACGAAAGATTTCGTTATTAATGGCCAGATTCAGTAATCATTACAAAAAGATTTAAAATCCTGAAATCTTAACCTTAGGCGACCCGCGTGAAGTTTAAGCATTAGTTGAGGCGGGCCGCGAGCCTCTTAAATAACGCGTCTGTTATATGAACTTTAGGCGACCCGCGTAAAAGAAGCATGGAATGTCCATGCGGGCCGCGTAAAGTGCCCAGATGCAGAAACTTTGTAGTTTCTTGACTTTTGGAGCTTGTGAACGATCATGCACATAATTATGGGGCATGGGCACCCTATGCTCGACCCATAACACTTAGGGGACACCTACCATCACCTCTGGTCTAATTGTAAGAGTTGTAATGATCAAAGATGCTTGGCATTGGCTATAAATAGCCACCTTAAGCTCATATCATTCACACAACTCAAACAACTTCCATCTGATTATCCTAAGTGCTCCCAAGTGTTCTTCCCTGCTCCATATTCAAGTCCTAACTTCTGTAAGTTGCCTTGATCATTCATACTTCAGTTTATGCTTAGTATTTAGCTAAAAACCAAACCGTCGTAAGTACGGTTTGACTTTAAAATAACTCAGTGATGGTTCAGTCTTATGACGAACCAAAAGTAGTTTTGAGTTGGTATTTATGTGGGTAATAAACCTCTAAAAGGGTTCCCCCTGATCACCACTCTAACTATGTCAAATATCGAGTCAAACGCGCGGTTAAAAAGTCAACAGAAAGCTATTTTGGCGATTTATGCATAATCTGTAATATATATGTTATGGAACCTGTTTTGATAATCATAAAACATGATAATAAGTATATAAACATGTTTGCGCTCGTTTGAATCGATCATTTACTATATAGAACCGGTTCGGAGCCGAATATCGCAAAAGTTTGACTTTTGCTTTGACTTCAGTTCTGACCCGTTTTAGTGAGGTATAAATATACCTTAGGACTCTCTTAGGACCAGGTCACATGTTGGTATAAGCCTCTGTGGTCGGTTCATGAGTTATCCGAGTCTTTAGCGCATTTCCGTCATTTGCCTAAAAGTTGACCGTAACGGCCTTTTAAAATAAAAACAAGTATTTCGGACACATGAACGGACCAAAACCTTGCTTGTTAAATTATAAGCATGTCCCTAAAGTTTCACGTCAATCCGAGGTCTAGAATGAGAGTTATGCTGAAAGGCGCACTTTTAAGAAAGTTTTGTAATTAACGGCGCAATTAGCATAACGCCCATCTAACCCAAGTTTTCGTCACCAAAACTTTTACCCACTGTGGTAAAATAATATTTTGGGAATTTTAAAGATTTTTAATAATTTTTACCTTGCTCATAACCTGCGGTTATGGCTACGGTTCGGTAAATACCGAATATGCCCTTTTTGGCCAAAACGGGAGTTCTACAAGGTCTTTTGACCCGATTCCAATTGCCACTGGTTTTAAATAATAAATAAAGTGTTTTAAGCTTTATAAGCTGTTCGGGAAACTCAGATTTCCTGTAGAACTCGAAAAGCCCTTTTTAAAGTCTTTAAAATGACCGAAAAGCCCCTTCGGGGCATAATATAAACTTAAACTCGTTACGGGCATTACGGAAGGTATCCTACTGATGCCAAAATACTTTTAAGGCATATTGACTTAGGAAATAAGCGTACGACTCTTATGGTTAACCGTTTCGCCTATTTGCGCACACGGTACGGCTCATGGAACTAGTTTTCGTGCAATAGCCGATACGGGTCAAATTATACTATTTGAACCCCAAAATCCAGAGTATGAACCATTGACCCATATAAAAACAAGTCTCTGAACTTGTTGGGTCCAAATCATACTCCATTCTCGGTTTTCGCCTTTTCGTGCGAATTAACCATATCTATATATCGGAATCAACCGGTTTAAGCTACGGCTAATACAAGGACCGTTAGGATTCTAAGAGGTTAATTAAAACCTTCGTTCCAGATTAGGAGCCCCAGTAAAAGCTATCGGTGACTTGATCTAAATTAAGGATTAATACTTGCAAAGGTAAATACTTTTGACTTATTTCCCCTATATGGGCTTGGGTTACGGTATACTAATACCGCTTGGTTGAGCATTATATACTTCCATCGCTTAGGTGGTTAATTGATTAAATATGATTGGCTCATTTAAACAGTTTTGTTGCTTATAAGCCTTTGGGGGGTTTAATGACCGTTGTCTCGGATATCCTCGGCATCATTTTACGAAATGGCCACGACCATCGACATCCCGGTGTAGGCGTACACCCGGTATAAAGTGTCGACATTAAAACTAAAAGACGTAGCCGTTGGTTTCTGTACTACGGTTTTACGCAAACGTGGTGTGTCTATAAATCTTTAACCCGGCACGACCCGGGCTACTGAACGCATAAAAGAACATGTAAAACGTTCACAAGATCATTATGAATTTTCCCAAGTTATAAAAGAGTTTGTGCCTTGTGCATTCAAATCAATTTTAACAAACATTTTCAAATGTGTCAGTTGAATGTATTTACCAGTGTAAACTGACGTATTTTCCCCAAAAAGATTAAGTGCAGGTACCTAAACGTAATTGGCTGGTATTAGCTCCCTAGCGTCGGGATAAGCCTCGCAAGCTTGATTGCAGTATCTAATGGAACAATACTTTATCTGTATTTACGATCCACTGTGGATATTCAACTTCTGTAATACATTCTGATGTCAAAATCAGAGGTTGAAATTACATATTTAAATTATGCTTCCGCTGTGCATTATATAATTGTGTGGTTTGACTATATTGTTGCCAACATCGTCACGGTAATCCCCCACCGGGCCCACCGGTGAGACACGTGGAAATCGGGGTGTGACAGGTTGGTATCAGAGCCAACATTGAGTGAATTAAACACTATCCTATTGTGTTTAATCTCAGTGACACAATTGCACATACTTGAGTCTAGACAAGAACTTAGGACAAATTCGGATTAATACTCCTTTTTGTCTTTATTTTCGATTTGATTTTTTTTAATAAGTTTTGGAGCAGGAAAATGCCACCTGTTATATTCCGAGGAAGAGGAAGGGGACGTAGAGGCCGAGGAGAAATCGTGACACATCACGATCAAGAAGCTGGACCATCTGGTACAAGACATCCTTCGATGACACGAAGCGAAGAGCCACAACGACGAAGAGATCTTTACGAACCAGCGAGGCATTCCACTTCGCACAGCTCGACGCCATCCTACCGGCACTCCTTTGGGCCAGATTCAGAAAATAATCCCAACAACCCACAACCTTCCTTCATACCTCTACAACGTTCGGTTTCGCACCGGAATTACGACGACCCTACTCCCTACTACGTAGCTCAGTTTAATCCGGCTGACTACATACAGGAACCTTCAGGATTTGTTACGCTTGGTCCTCAAGACCACTTTTCTGAAGATCCCATGGAGGAAGATGAGGATCCAACTGAACCAGCTCGTGGTACGCCCACACATCCGATAGAAGTATCTGATGGATCTTCATATCATGGTCCACAATATCAAGGCCCAGACAGCTTTATGGCCTTGTTTGACCGACATGAGTGGTACAACACACCATCTCATCAGACATCGCAACCGAGACATCCACAGGATCCCTCTGAGGATTCACGCTTTGAGGCAGTTACGCCACCACCTCCGCCACCGGCACAACCAGTTATACCTGATCCGCCGAGGCGTAGGAGGACCAATGCTCGTATGTCTACACGAGGAGGAGGGGGTAACCACTTCAGCACTCCTCGACATTCTAGTAGCAGCCACTATCCGCCGCTACAAGAAGAAGGACCTTCAAGTCCTATACAAGAAGCGAACTCCGCACCTACTGCACGAAATTCGCCACCATTTGGGTATGACCAACCCATACCAGCTTACACAGGTCCAACGGCTTACAACCCGTTCGAACCGTCACAAGCACAATACAACTACGGCTATGAGCGCGACCCCTATGTGGTGTCGGCAAGATATAATGCGCGATACCCTGACGGAGCACATGGAAACATGGGACCACCGGACTACTCAGCTCATGGGTATCCAATACCTCCCAGACCTCCAGTTCCGCATCAAGCGCCGCAACCACGTTTTTCTCCTCCTGAACATGAAGAAATACTCCATCGACTAGATCGTGTGGAGAGAGAGTTCGAGGAAGAGAAGAAAAGCCACCGAGGATTTCTCAAGGGCTTGGCGAACCTACTAAAGGGCAAAAAGAAGAAACGTGACCACTAACCCTTAATAGTAGTACTATTGTAATTTCTACTTTGAAATAAGTCCCTGCGTGGACAACTTATCGTATTTCAGTCCCTACGTGGACTTATATTTAGTCCTTGCATGGACACCTACCTTGTATTAGTCCCTGCGTGGACTTGTCACTTATTTTAAAACCTCTATGGAGGTATGTATTATTTGAAAGACCCGTTTAGGGCAATATGTAATTGTATTTGAGATTTTGGAATGTATGTTATGAGTTTTGTTTTAATATATATATAAATAAATCAAAACCATTCCTTTTACATTGATCTACCTAAATAAAGAATCTTAAGGGGGTGAACCCTAGCTTGGGGTCTTTTAAGATCAGTCAAGATGGTACGACCCAGCTGAAAAGATTCTGATTCCCTGTTAACCTCTGTACGCATGTTAACATTCATGGCAGATGTGATTCGTTAAAATCACGCACGTCATTCTTATACAATAATCCTTTAAAGGATTTCAAACCCAACTAAATGATTTATAAATCGTGGGTTAAATCACCAATGAAGGTGATCAATACTAAAACATCCATTAGCGATGCAGTGCCTACGGGCCAGAACTATTAAGACATCCATTAGTGATGCAGTGCCTACGGGCCAGAACTATTAAAACATCCATTAGTGATGCAGTGCCTACGGGCCAGAACTATTAAAACATCCATTAGTGATGTAGTGCCTACGGGCCAGTATTATAAAGACATCCATTAGTGATGCAGTGCCTACGGGCCAGAACTATTAAAACATCCATTAGTGATGTAGTGCCTACGGGCCAGTATTATAAAGACATCCATTAGTGATGCATTGCCTACGGGCCAATATTATTAAAAACATCCATTAGAGATGTAGTGCCTACGGGCCAACCATATTAAAAACATCCATTTGAGATGTAGTGCCTACGGGCCGACCATATTAAGACATCCATTAGAGGTGTAGTGCCTATGGGCCATAATAATTGCCTTATAAGACAAAAGGCAGGGGTAGTCTATGACTCTCTGTCAGAAAGAGATAAAAGAACTACGGTTCAACTCTCTATGCCTTTGATTCTCTGGAATCTCGGCTCATATTATAAAATATCATCGCGATTAGGCTTTATGCCGCCAATACTATTTATATAGTTAAAATAGGATATATTCAAATCCTAATATTTAATGTAATGAGATAATAAATTAACCGAATATGGTCTCTGTACCATGGTTGACAAATTGTCATAAAAGACAATCATATAATAATCTCCTAAATTAAAATTTTGTTATCTTCTGTAACAGATTCAAGTTACAATGGCGGATCCCAATGGAGAGAACAGCCACACAAACGAAGATGACTACGACAATGCGTCAGTACATTTGACAGGCGCACAGCTAAAGGCTCTGATCAACAATGCTGTCCAGGCAGCTATTGATCGTCAAAATACTGAGTCTCAAGGCAGATCTGTGTCAAAACCACCCTCTAAACCAAAGACACACTCCAAACCACCCTCTGAACCCAAGAAAGATGACGACAAGCACTCGTCTACTGAGCACAGCGTTCATCGCGACAGAGAATATACTGATGCGTCCAGTGCTAAGGGTTGCACCTACAAATACTTTGTATCATGTAAGCCCCGTGAATTTACAGGGGAGAAAGGTGCGGTTGATTGTATCACCTGGCTGGACGAGATGGACACGATTGTGGACATCAGCGGGTGCGCTGAGAGGGACGTGGTTAAGTTTGTGTCCCAGTCATTCAAGGGCGAGGCCCTGGCGTGGTGGAGAGCTCTGGTGCAGGCTTCAGGTAAGTCTGCCTTGTACAAAATGACATGGGGGGAGTTTATTACCCTCATAAAAGAAAACTACTGCCCTCAGCACGAGGTTGAGAAGATTGAGGCAGATTTTGTCTCACTAGTGATGACAAACCTGGATTGTCAAGCTTATCTGACAAGCTTTAACACTATGTCACGCCTGGTGCCATATCTTGTGACACCAGAACCACGAAGAATTGCCCGATTCATTGGGGGCTTAGAGCCGGCGATCAAGGCTAGCGTAAAAGCCTCTAGGCCGACGACCTTCAGGTCAGTTACTGACCTCTCCTTGTCTCTTACACTTGATGCTGTCCGTCTGAGGGCACAAAGGAGCAAGGAGGCTGAAAAGCGAAAACGTGAGGATGATACCTCACGAAAGTCTGGGAAAAAGCACCGTGGAAACGGTGAAGGAAAGAGAGGGTCGGAGGCAAAGAAGGAGGGGCAAGCTGATGGAAGACCTCACTGCAAGGTCTGCAAGAAACCTCACTCCAGGAAGTGTAGGTTTGCGTCTGGTTCACAGTCGCAACAAAGGACTCCACCCTGTGGGCTATGCAAGTCCAAGGAGCATAAGACAGTGGAGTGCAAAAAGATAAAGGACGCAACCTGCTTTAATTGCAATGAAAAGGGGCACATAAAGAGTAATTGCCCGAAGTATGCCAAGAAGGCGGAAGAAACGAAGAAATCAAATGCGAGAATTTTTCGTTTGGATGCAAAGGAAGCGGTCAAGGACGACACTGTGCTTACAGGTACTTTTCTCGTAAATAATATATTTGCAAGAGTACTGTTTGATTCTGGCGCTGACAAGTCCTTTGTAGACCAGAAAATTTGCCAACTACTAAATATGCCAATCAAAACCCTTGACGTGAAATACGAAGTAGAGTTAGCAGACGGCACGATTGAAACCGTCTCTACCATTCTAGAAGGATGTGAAATATCCATTAGGAACCATTCTTTTCCTTTATCTCTACTTCCCTTCAAATTGGCGGGTTTTGATATTGTACTAGGCATGGACTGGTTATCCCATAATCAGGCCCAAATCATCTGCGGCAAGAGGCAGATAGTTTTAAAGACTCCGAATGGTGAATCTCTTACCATTCGTGGGGATACGCATTACGGATTGCCCGAAGACGTATCTATGCTGAAAGCTTCAAGATGTTTGAACAGAGGCTGTGTAATTTACATGGCTCAGGTAATAATAGAAGAACCCAGGGCCGAAGATCGAGGATCTTCCTGTCATTTCTGAATACCCCGAGGTTTTTCCTGAAGAACTACCTGGTTTGCCACCAGATAGACAAGTGGAGTTCAGAATTGACATCATTCCTGGAGCAGCTCCGATAGCCAGAGCACCTTACAGATTAGCTCCGACGGAAATGAAAGAACTGAGGACCCAGTTGGATGAACTGCTGGCGAAAGGTTTTATCAGACCTAGTTCATCTCCCTGGGGAGCTCCTGTCCTATTTGTAAAGAAGAAGGACGGATCGATGCGGTTGTGCATCGACTACCGAGAGCTAAATAAAGTTACCATAAAGAATAGATATCCTTTACCAAGGATCGATGATCTATTCGATCAGCTGCAAGGAGCAAGTTACTTCTCCAAGATCGACTTAAGGTCGGGCTATCATCAACTAAGGGTCAGAGATGAAGATGTACACAAGACTGCATTTAGGACTCGCTATGGTCATTACGAGTTCCTAGTGATGCCTTTTGGGCTCACAAATGCACCGGCTGCGTTCATGGATCTCATGAACCGCGTTTGCAAGCCATACTTGGACAAATTCGTCATAGTCTTCATTGACGATATCCTTATCTATTCCAAGAATCAAGAGGACCACGAGAAGCATCTCCGTTGCATTCTCGAGTTACTACAACGTGAGAAACTCTACGCCAAATTCTCGAAATGCGAATTCTGGCTAAGAGAGGTTCAGTTTTTAGGACACGTTGTGAGTGAGCGTGGTATCCAGGTGGATCCCGCTAAGGTAGAGGCGGTCATGAACTGGCAAGAGCCAAAGACGCCTACCGAAATTCGTAGTTTCCTGGGGTTAGCAGGATACTACCGGAGGTTTATTGAAAATTTTTCGAGGATTGCTGCGCCCTTGACTTCCTTGACCAAGAAGAAGGAAAAGTACATTTGGGGCCCAAAACAGCAAGAGTCTTTTGAAATACTGAAGCAGAAGCTAAGCAACGCACCTGTGTTGACATTACCGGAAGGTACAGATGAATTCGTAGTTTACTGCGATGCATCACATACAGGCATGGGGTGTGTGCTTATGCAGAAGGGCAAGGTGATTGCCTATGCTTCAAGGCAATTAAAGGTGCATGAAAAGAATTACACCACCCATGATTTGGAGTTGGGTGCCGTTGTATTTGCACTGAAGTTGTGGAGGCACTACCTTTACGGTATTAAATTTGTGATTTATTCAGATCACAAAAGCCTTCAGCACCTGTTCAACCAGAAGGAGTTGAACATGAGACAGCGCCGTTGGATGGAAACCCTGAATGATTATGACTGCGAAATCAGGTACCATCCCGGCAAGGCGAATGTAGTCGCCGATGCATTGAGCAGAAAAGAAAGGGTAAAACCCATTCGAATCAATGCCAAGAGCATTGAAGTTAAAAATAATTTGATGGAAAAGATATTAGCTGCGCAGCGTGAGGCTGTGTTGGAGGCTAATTATCCTAATGAAAAGCTGGGAGTAACTGCGGAGCAGTTGACTCTTAGCAAGGATGGAATTCTTAGGCTGAATGGACGTATATGGGTTCCGATTTATGGGGGACTACGAGATGTTGTTCTCCAGGAAGCCCATAGTTCCAAATACTCAGTCCATCCTGGTGCTGATAAAATGTACCAAGACTTAAAGGCAAATTATTGGTGGATAGGCTTGAAAAAGTCTGTAGCCGCCCATGTAGCAAAGTGCTTGACTTGTGCTCAAGTCAAAGCCGAGCACCAAAAGCCGTCTGGCTTGCTACAACAGCCTGAACTTCCCGAGTGGAAGTGGGAATGCGTAACTATGGACTTCATAACCAAGTTACCCAAGACCAGGAAAGGAAATGATACAATATGGGTCATAGTCGATAGGCTGACTAAATCAGCTCATTTTCTACCCATCAAGGAGACGTATAGCTCCGATATGTTAGCCCAACTTTATGTTGATAAGATTGTAGCCTTACACGGCATACCTGTGTCTATTATCTCCGACAGGGATACTAGATACACATCACATTTCTGGAAAAGTTTCCAGCAATCTTTGGGCACGCGTTTGAACTTTAGTACGGCTTACCATCCACAGACGGACGGTCAAAGTGAGCGTACTATTCAAACGCTAGAAGACATGCTTCGTGCATGTGCAATCGATTTAGGCGGTAACTGGGATAAGAACCTACCCCTGATCGAGTTCTCCTACAATAATAGCTACCACACCAGCATAAAGGCTGCGCCTTTTGAGGCATTATATGGTAGGAAATGCAGATCGCCTGTTTGTTGGGCGGAAGTAGGAGAGGTCCAATTATCGGGACCAGAGATTGTTTTCCAGACAACGGACAAGATTGTCCAGATCCGGGAACGTCTCAAGGCTGCCCGCGATAGGCAGAAGAGCTACGCTGATCCAAAGCGTAAGGATTTTCACTTTGAAGTGGGTGAAAAAGTATTACTTAAGGTGTCACCCTGGAAGGGGGTGATGCGCTTCGGCAAGAAGGGCAAGCTGAGTCCAAGATACATAGGGCCTTTTGAGGTCATTGAACGAGTCGGATCAGTTGCCTATAAACTAAACTTGCCTGAAGAGCTCAATGGAATTCACAATGTGTTCCACATCTGCAATCTCAAAAAGTGCTTCGCCGACGAGTCGTTGGTGATTCCACACACAGATGTGCATATAGATGAGAGCTTAAAGTTCATAGAAAAACCTTTGTCGATTGAAGATCGACAGGTGAAGAAGCTTCGCAGAAAGCACGTACCGATTGTAAAAGTCAAATGGGATGCTCGTAGAGGTCCTGAATATACGTGGGAAGTCGAAGCTACAATGAAAGAAAAATACCCCTATTTATTTGAGTAAATCTCGGGTCGAGATTTATTTTAAGGGGGTGAGGATGTAACACCTCGAATTTTTGTGTCCAATGATGTGTTAACACGTGTCATTTGTTTACACGTGGCATCTATAATAAATAAAGGACTAATTTTGACAAACCTTGAAAGTATATAAATTCGAGGGTTATAAATGTCAACAAGGGTAAATATACTGTATAGTATCCCTAAATGATGCTCAAACCTTCAAACGAATAAATTATAGATCGTACAAAAAATAAAACGCGGAAGAAAGTGAGAGATTACAAACTACAGGGGTTAACTGTGTCAACATGTTTAATAATACCTCTGAGTGACCCTTTAACGTTCCGAAGACTTTGTAACGGTATTATACCCTCACTAAAATAATATATATGAATTACGCGAAGTTTCGATATGAAACGAGAAAGTTACGATCAAATACGTAGAAGAAGGGTTAAAAGCGTCAACATTGAAAGTTAAGGCCTTCCAATATAATTAATAAATAAACCGGGGACTTAATAATGCGGGTAATTAACACGAGGCCCCTATCGGTAAATAACCGAGGGCCAAACCGCAAAGTTACCCCTTCAAATCCGAAAGGTCAGGTGAATCATTACGAAAGATTTCGTTATTAATGGCCAGATTCAGTAATCATTACAAAAAGATTTAAAATCCTGAAATCTTAACCTTAGGCGACCCGCGTGAAGTTTAAGCATTAGTTGAGGCGGGCCGCGAGCCTCTTAAATAACGCGTCTGTTATATGAACTTTAGGCGACCCGCGTAAAAGAAGCATGGAATGTCCATGCGGGCCGCGTAAAGTGCCCAGATGCAGAAACTTTGTAGTTTCTTGACTTTTGGAGCTTGTGAACGATCATGCACATAATTATGGGGCATGGGCACCCTATGCTCGACCCATAACACTTAGGGGACACCTACCATCACCTCTGGTCTAATTGTAAGAGTTGTAATGATCAAAGATGCTTGGCATTGGCTATAAATAGCCACCTTAAGCTCATATCATTCACACAACTCAAACAACTTCCATCTGATTATCCTAAGTGCTCCCCAGTGTTCTTCCCTGCTCCATATTCAAGTCCTAACTTCTGTAAGTTGCCTTGATCATTCATACTTCAGTTTATGCTTAGTATTTAGCTAAAAACCAAACCGTCGTAAGTACGGTTTGACTTTAAAATAACTCAGTGATGGTTCAGTCTTATGACGAACCAAAAGTAGTTTTGAGTTGGTATTTATGTGGGTAATAAACCTCTAAAAGGGTTCCCCCTGATCACCACTCTAACTATGTCAAATATCGAGTCAAACGCGCGGTTAAAAAGTCAACAGAAAGCTATTTTGGCGATTTATGCATAATCTGTAATATATATGTTATGGAACCTGTTTTGATAATCATAAAACATGATAATAAGTATATAAACATGTTTGCGCTCGTTTGAATCGATCATTTACTATATAGAACCGGTTCGGAGCCGAATATCGCAAAAGTTTGACTTTTGCTTTGACTTCAGTTCTGACCCGTTTTAGTGAGGTATAAATATACCTTAGGACTCTCTTAGGACCAGGTCACATGTTGGTATAAGCCTCTGTGGTCGGTTCATGAGTTATCCGAGTCTTTAGCGCATTTCCGTCATTCGCCTAAAAGTTGACTGTAACGGCCTTTTAAAATAAAAACAAGTATTTCGGACACATGAACGGACCAAAACCTTGCTTGTTAAATTATAAGCATGTCCCTAAAGTTTCACGTCAATCCGAGGTCTAGAATGAGAGTTATGCTGAAAGGCGCACTTTTAAGAAAGTTTTGTAATTAACGGCGCAATTAGCATAACGCCCATCTAACCCAAGTTTTCGTCACCAAAACTTTTACCCACTGTGGTAAAATAATATTTTGGGAATTTTAAAGATTTTTAATAATTTTTACCTTGCTCATAACCTGCGGTTATGGCTACGGTTCGGTAAATACCGAATATGCCCTTTTTGGCCAAAACGGGAGTTCTACAAGGTCTTTTGACCCGATTCCAATTGCCACTGGTTTTAAATAATAAATAAAGTGTTTTAAGCTTTATAAGCTGTTCGGGAAACTCAGATTTCCTGTAGAACTCGAAAAGCCCTTTTTAAAGTCTTTAAAATGACCGAAAAGCCCCTTCGGGGCATAATATAAACTTAAACTCGTTACGGGCATTACGGAAGGTATCCTACTGATGCCAAAATACTTTTAAGGCATATTGACTTAGGAAATAAGCGTACGACTCTTATGGTTAACCGTTTCGCCTATTTGCGCACACGGTACGGCTCATGGAACTAGTTTTCGTGCAATAGCCGATACGGGTCAAATTATACTATTTGAACCCCAAAATCCAGAGTATGAACCATTGACCCATATAAAAACAAGTCTCTGAACTTGTTGGGTCCAAATCATACTCCATTCTCGGTTTTCGCCTTTTCGTGCGAATTAACCATATCTATATATCGGAATCAACCGGTTTAAGCTACGGCTAATACAAGGACCGTTAGGATTCTAAGAGGTTAATTAAAACCTTCGTTCCAGATTAGGAGCCCCAGTAAAAGCTATCAGTGACTTGATCTAAATTAAGGATTAATACTTGCAAAGGTAAATACTTTTGACTTATTTCCCCTATATGGGCTTGGGTTACGGTATACTAATACCGCTTGATTGAGCATTATATACTTCCATCGCTTAGGTGGTTAATTGATTAAATATGATTGGCTCATTTAAACAGTTTTGTTGCTTATAAGCCTTTGGGGGGTTTAATGACCGTTGTCCCGGATATCCTCGGCATCATTTTACGAAATGGCCACGACCATCGACATCCCGGTGTAGGCGTACACCCGGTATAAAGTGTCGACATTAAAACTAAAAGACGTAGCCGTTGGTTTCTGTACTACGGTTTTACTCAAACGTGGTGTGTCTATAAATCTTTAACCCGGCACGACCCGGGCTACTGAACGCATAAAAGAACATGTAAAACGTTCACAAGATCATTATGAATTTTCCCAAGTTATAAAAGAGTTTGTGCCTTGTGCATTCAAATCAATTTTAACAAACATTTTCAAATGTGTCAGTTGAATGTATTTACCAGTGTAAACTGACGTATTTTCCCCAAAAAGATTAAGTGCAGGTACCTAAACGTAATTGGCTGGTATTAGCTCCCTAGCGTCGGGATAAGCCTCGCAAGCTTGATTGCAGTATCTAATGGAACAATACTTTATCTGTATTTACGATCCACTGTGGATATTCAACTTCTGTAATACATTCTGATGTCAAAATCAGAGGTTGAAATTATATATTTAAATTATGCTTCCGCTGTGCATTATATAATTGTGTGGTTTGACTATATTGTTGCCAACATCGTCACGGTAATCCCCCACCGGGCCCACCGGTGAGACACGTGGAAATCGGGGTGTGACACAACATCGTAATTTTGAACCGGGGGCAAAATTGAAATATTTAGCTGGGAGTAAAAGCGTAAATTTATTTTTAAGTGGGGGCAAAAACATAATTTTGAACTAATGGCAAAACCGTAATTTTAAAGTGAAATAAAATCGTAAATTTGTTGGGTCAATAGGGGAGTGCCAGGCAGCTGCCTGGCACTATTACTTTGCCGCCCATTTTGCCCAATGAAGGGCGACACCTAAGGCTGCAAATGAACCGAACAAACACGAACAAGACATTGTTCGTGTTCGTTTGTTAAGAAATATATGTGTTCGCGAACCGTTCATGAACACTTATCGAACGAGATGTTATGTTCGTGTTCGTTTATTAAGAAAATGAACTTGTTCGTGTTCGTTTGTGTTTGTTTGTTAATTTAACGTAACGAATAAAAACGAATGTTGACGAACACAAATGAGCGCAAACTAATGTTCATGAACACAAATGGAAATAAACGAACACAAACAATCGTTTATGAACATAATATATAATACACTGACACTTATTAGATATTTAATATGTCAGGATTTCGAAGTATTTAAATAAATATAAAAACTAAAAACACCAATGAACTATCGAACACAAACTAACACGTTACCGAACGTTCACGAACATAAACGAACGAACACGACCTCTGTTCATGTTTGTTCATTTAACTAAACAAGCGAAATTTCTTGTTCGTGTTCGTTTGTTTAATAAACAAACAAACACAAACGAACTTCCCGCCAAACGGTTTACGAACTATTCGTCGAACGTTTGGTTCGTTTGCAGCCCTAGCGACACCTATTCCCGTGTCGGTGCCGCCACTTCTTTTTGTAGTTGTTGATAATTTATCCGAATTCTATTTGGACGTAAATTTGTGAGAAATATATTTGGTCATAATTTTTTTTTTTCCATAAACTTCTTTTTGACGAAATCATGTTCTGTCGAAAAATGGTCATTTCTACACATTTCCGACCGATATTTGCATAGAAACTGACTCGGTTTTTCAGTAGTGTGTGTCTTAAAGTTTTTTTTTTTTTTTTCGGTAATCTTTTATTATCGTCATTTTTATTTGAATTAGAATTTTTACTTTTCATTTTCTAACGGCGCGTCATATTAAGGTTAACCAAATACTATCTTAAGAGTCAACTATTTTGGTGTTTTAGCAAACTTCTGTTATCACTTCACTTATCATTGTCCAAACTTAAGTGGCAACTCAACCGTCAACTATTATAATCTACAAATTATATAATAATGCTCTAATACCAAATAATTTCACAAACTAAATGTCGTATTTATTTATTAGTTTTGATTACACCAACTAGAGTTTCAACAAAATATATATCCCTATAATTTTAGTCTTCTAACATTCTTCCTTTTGCCTTTGCATCTTCTACCTGTGAAATCGACATCCCAAAAAGTAACATGTCAAAATACCATTTTCATAAAACAAAATAGCACTACATATATATATATATAGGGGAAGGTTCTATGCAGAACACCAAATATTGCGAGAACACGCAGAACAAAATGAATCACTCATTTTTTCAATCCTAAAAACCTACAAAGTAAATGAAAATGTTATTAATGTAAGATTTATTGTTTTTCACGCTAAAATTTAAAACAAAATATGAAAAATCTCCAGTTTTTAAATAACCTACACACATGTAGGTTATGTGTAGGCTAAATTACCTACATGTGTGTAGTATGTATGTAGACTATGTGTAGGGCAACATATATGACTTTTTTTATGTATATATAATACAGATATTAATGTAAGAAACATAAAATTTAAGAAATATGAATCTTAAATCCCAAAATTTAGTGATTTAGAGTTGTTCTTTTTGTTCTCACAATAATTAGTGTTCTGTAATGATCCTCATCCTATATATATATATATATATATATATATATATATATATATATATATATATTAACTTTATTTTTTAAAAACTTTATAAGGTTAGTAACAATATTTAGTTATCGAAATTACATCGAAATAGAAGGTAAACGCGCAACAAGCTGTGCTGTTACCTCTTTTTGAATAGCAAAACCAAGTCTTTTAAAAACTAAAAATTTAGAAATCATATAAAACAAGAAGATGGCATACTTGGTTTATATCCTTCTCCGGTAACGGTCATACGAGGAAAGAAAACACCAGTTCCACTGCTCGTATTCCTCCACGCGTTCACGAGCCAAACGGGTAGTGAGCTTGTGGAACTCTCAAACTCATGTCTCCAACAAAAATAGCTTTCGGTTTGTTGCTCTAAGATGAATCTTTGTCTATTGACATACGCAGGAGTTGATCGTTTGGCGGTCATACTCCTAACGCAAACTTCATTCTCATCATCGGATATTAATGTCAATATTCGCCTTTCAAGCTCATAATAGAAAGGATCAAAGTCATTCTTTGTGTCAATTTCTGTTGTTCTTATGATTGTGTCCATTTTTAGTTGTGTGTGAGATTATTTGACAATATTGTTTGAGGTTTAAATAGTTGTTGGTGTGAATGAAAAGAATGTTAATTTGGAATTGGATTCAATGATTTGAATTGAAGTTTGATTTTAGATTGACATGTTTGCCGAGATTTGGTAATTTGGAATTTAGTGTTTGGCTGTGTTCACTCAATTTGTAGGCTTATACAATTAATGTATTTAATTTAGTGGAAATTAACAATGGTATCTTTCACACGACACACTTAAATTCATGTGGAAATTGATCGAACAAGTCTAGGAAGAGGTCATATCAAGTGTGCTTTGCAAAATCCAATTGGGCTTGAAACCCACAGAAGCACACATATATTCAGGGCCAGTGGCGGAGCTTGACCAAAAGTTTCGAGTGGGCGTAAAGTGATAGGACCCAATTTTTTTTTCCTATTGTTATGTTTCAGGTCGGGTCGGCTATCGATTCGGGTCAAGTCAAATAATAATAGTTCCAAATAAAACTAAAAAAATTCATTCATTCAAAGGACCCGTTCTTAGACATAAAAATTTGTGATTAAGTTTATTCTGTGGTGGGTAACCTAGGGTTAAACAAATAAGAGTTAAAATATATTTACAAAACTATTTATCACTTATATACAAAGTGGTAACAAACTTTACTTTAATTTATATATTGTATAAATATTTAGGAAAAATAGTTGGGGGAGGCGATCCTATATAATTTTTAAAATTTTCGGACGAAAAATCATAACCTATACACTTCTAACCAAAATATTGGGGTGGGCGGGTGCACCCCCGAGCACCAACAAACCTTCGCCACTGTTCAGGGCTATGATATAAAATCAAAGAGAACCTACATATAAACATGGAAAATAATTCTCAAACTAAAATGGATAAATTTCTTAATGCTTAAACAAATACAATATCCACCGGTGGCCTAGTGGTAGGAAGATTTGGGTTCTCCAATGGAGACTTCAGTCCAATCCTTACTTATGTCACTTTGGTGGATTAGGGAACGATGGATAAAGCCTAGCTTCCTTGCAGAGGTGGCATGCTCTATCCTGACCACCCGGGTTTTCGTCTTATCGTGTGTTACGCCAAAGAATGATTATGTTGATTCCCAACTTTGTTTCCATCTACGAACTCGTCAAAAAATGATTTCATGCAGATAAAAAAAATAATCAGTGATTGCGTTTAGTGTTTTTTCTTGACCTTCCAATATAAATGGTGTTGAAAATGAGGTTTTGTTTGAAATAGCACTTGTTTTTATCTGTACCGATAATAGTATTTGTTTTTATGGTTTTCGACAATGTAAAACACGATTCAACTTTTGGGTTACATTAGACAACTTTGTTGTAATGAAATTGCTGTAAATTTTTTTCTTCTTTTTTTGGTATCGTATGAGTTGTATTTACAATAATGATATTTTTGTCTTAAACGATGCCGATTGTTGACACCGTATTGATAATAAAACAAACTAGACCTAAACCAACCGAACAACGTCGATACTGGTATTGGTGTTATTGAAACCGGTTTTGAAAATTTTCTTTTGGTTCGATCGATGTAAACACGTGTCGATATTCTTTTGGGTATACTACGACTTTATTTTATTTTATTTTTTGTTTTCGCTTTTGGTTGTTATAATGGGTGTCGATTCGTAACCAATCAAAAAGATACCGATCAAATTCCTGCTGCATAGGAAATAAATTTAATTGAACAACTTTGCTTTAACTTATTTAATTTGGTTGTACCAATTGAGGTTACAATAAAATCCCTACAAATTGTACCAGTTGAGGTTGCAACAAAATCCCTACAAATTCATCTCATAAACTTGCATTGTATCTATCTTTTTAGCTTATCAACTAATAATTGATACATTCTTCTTTTTGCCCTTGCATCTTCTACCTGTAAAACCACCATCCCAAAAATCAATGTGTCAAAAATACTAAATACATAAAACAATATAAAAATATTTAAAACAAATAAAAAAAAGATATAGAATTCAAAGAAATTTTGTTTGACATACTTGGTTTAAATCCTCCTCCGGTAACAGTCGTACGAGGAAAGAAAACGCCAGTCCCGCTACTCGTGTTCCTCCACATGTTCACGAGCCAAACGGGCACTGAACATGTAGAACTCTTAGAATCATGTTCCCAACAAAAATAGCTTTTGGTTTGTTGCTCTACGACGGATCTTTGTCTATTGATAGACACAGGAGTTGATCGTTTGGCGGTCATATTCCCAACGCAATCTTCGTTCTCATCATCGGCTATTAATGTCAACATTCGCCTTTCAAGCTCATAATAGAAAGAATCAAAGTCATTTGTCGGGTCAACTTCCGAGGTACGGGTAGTTATCATGTTTGTCTCCATTTTTACTTGAATAAGATGTTATTTGACAACATGGTTTGAGGTTTAAATAGTTGTTGGTGTGAATGAAAAGAAGGTTAATTTGGAATTTAACTCGTTGAATTGAATTTAAGATTAAATGTAGATTGACCCTTTTCCGAGCTTTGGTGATTTGGAATTTAGTGTTTGTTGTGTTTATTACGTGTAATTATTAAATCAGTAAACATTAATTAGTGGCATCGTTCACACTTGAATTCATGTGGACATTGCAAGAATCCAAAAGGGGTAAGATAATAATGGGTAAGGTTGGTTTGAAATTCTATTATTATTTTATTTTATTTTATTTTATTTTATGCCTATAAAAAAATAAATTATCCGTCAAAATATGATTAAGAATAATGTCACGTCGCTACCAACTGTATAATTTAGATTATTAGAGCATTCACAATGGAATATACACAACTACTAACAACTATGGTTATTCAAATGAGAATGGCTTTAGCAACTATTGTCACCAATGTTTGCTTACAAAAAGAAAACTCTAACTCATAAAAAAATCTTGAATTGTAACCGTTAATAACGAACCTTGGTAGAATGATAGAAGACTTTTGTAGAAGACGAAGACTTCCCAATTATTTTTGTTACTTGAACTGTTGTATTATATAGTCAAGCAAGACTTGTAGAAGGTGAACAGGATGATCCTTGTAGAAGACAAAATCGATGGTCGAATATGAATTGTTATCTAATTGTAAAATAAGAACTTTGAATGAAGTGATTGGTCGTTGTTTAAATTTAAAGTCGCAAATCGGAGTGTTTTTTGTAATTGACACCATTGATTTTTTTTTTTCAAATGACCCCATTGGCATAGAGAAGATTGGTGTCACCCAACACCAATCCATCTTGCTTATTATATAAAACGTGTAATAGATAATTTTCAAATGACCCTACTGTTTTTTATGATTGATATCATTGATTGTTTTTTCTTTTTATGACCTCATTGGCATGAGAAAACTATATATGTTAAATAAAAAAAATATATAAAGCTTTTACCTTATGATTAGTTATTTTGTAGTTTATTAATTAACTCAATTACTTAATTCCAGCTAATATATAGTCCACTAAACTTTATACCATTAAAGGCCCATGTCTTAACTCTTATTTTTAAAATTTTAAACCCAACAACCAAGTAAAGGCCCAATTTAAAATTTTAAACCCAACAACCAAGTAAAGGCCCAATCAATTTATTCTAATTGTTTAACACAAATAAGAAAAGGCAGAAAACACCTGGGACGAGGAATCGACGATAGAAGACTGAAAATAGAAAGCGACGAAAACAAGTGTGAATGTGTGATTCGTGAAGACTGAAGCGCCCAAGCAGGGACTGAGGGATGACCGATTTTGGAGTGCTTTAAACTTTAAAATTGCGTTCTATACGATTAAACATGAGTAAAGCTTTTTTTTTTTATTTATTGTTCCACAAGTTAAAATCGAGATTAGATATGATTAAAGTTGTTTAGACGTGTTTATATGATTTTAGAGTTGATTAAAGTTGAAATTAGATGTTTAGTTTGTTTATGTGATTGTAGATTTAATTAACCTTCTAGGCTTTGGCTATTTATCTTAAATTTTTATTGACACCTTATAGAATTATCAATTTTAGTTTTTTTTTTATTTGTTTAAAGGTTCTTGGACCATTTTCAAAACATGAAATCCGAGAACAACTTTAAAATATGTTGACTTTTTATTATTATTATTATTACTAGGTTATAACCTCGTGTATACACGGGGTTGAATAAATAAATTTTATATACTAAATAATAAAACAATATATCTTTAAAAACCCCATTTATTGTACGGGTTGAATAAATATAATTTTATATATTAAATAACTAGTATTAAGGCCCTGCGTTGCAGCGGTTGTCATAAATTGTGTTAAGTAGTAGCAATACTATACCATTGTCAGCGACCACCAACACCGGAAAAGCTCAAAAACAAAATAAATAAAATCGGGAAAAAAATAACGTCGAACGAAAAACATACGTAAAATCTTTGAATCATGCACGCTCGTTGCTGAGAAATTAAACTGATACGTAAAACATAGAAAAAATAACTAAGTCCATCCAGGACCCGCGTGTTGGACGAACTTGTCAAACACAGAAAAATAGATGTGACGCGACGGGCTAGTCAAACGGGAAAAAATATACGAAAAAATGTTGAACCCCACACGCATGTTGCGGTGCGTAACTCACAAAGTTTAGAACAAAACGAAAAACCCGAGAAAGATGAAAAGTATGGTGGACCAAAATTGAAAATAAAAAGAGTTGGGATTAAATTACAAAAGATGAAAAACTTTGGGTTAAAAGTAAAAAAACAAAGGGTATAAATTGCAAAATTGAACTTATTTATTAACTTTAGATAAAAATAAGGATAAAAATAAGTGATATCTATATATTGGTTATTAATCAATATTAATATTAAAAGATATTTATTAAACAAATATAAATAAAATTTATTAGGTTGAAGAAGAGAATGACATGTGGCATTATTTAGAGTATTTTATTATAAGTTAGATAAAAAATTATATCTATAAGAACCATATTGTACGGGTTGAATAAATGTAATTTTATATACCAAATAAAAAAAGTTATATCTTTATAACCACGTATATTACACGGAGCTTAATAAATGTAATATTGTTTACCAAATAATAAAATAATACATCTTTAAAAAACCTCATTTATTATACGGATTAAATAAATGAAATTTTATATACCAAATAATAAAAAAATTACATCTTTAAAAATATGCGCATTACAAGGTTTGAATAAATATAATTTTCTGCACTAAATAATAAAAAATATATATCCTTAAAAAACCGTGTGTATTGTACGAATTGAATAAATCTAATTTTATATATCAAATAATAGTGTGATGTTCATTAGGTAATATCTAAGCAACGGAACTTTTTTCTCTCCGTACAAGCAACGGAACTTTTTTTTTTCCACCGGCCAAATTCACCGGTTCCATACAACCAAGGCAACTAGCTTTTTTCCCACCGGCCAAATTCACCGGGAAGTTTCATCTCTTCTGCAGGTACAAGCACGACAAAAGAACTTCTCCACTACTCCGGTACAAGATCGACGACTGGTATACGGCTCCTTCGATGAAGGACCTGGCGAACAGTGAGAGTTTAAACTTCAGTTGCCTGGTGATCAGATTTCCGGCGAGATTTAATCTTCCGTGTAGGATCAGATCTAAATTCTTGGCTTCAGATTTCGGACGCACAGGTGCACTCAATCCTATATATAAGTATAATTATACATATTTTTATTCGTTTGGTGTGCTCGTCAATTCATTGCCTTACTTTGTGGAAATTGTCAAAACATTGTGTCCTTTAATTTATTGGGCTTTCTGTTATTAAGTGTTTATTTTATTTATATGTGTGCCGTGTTGTTCGACCAGGTCTCATTCTCTCATTTTTTCGCTGTTCAAATCGCTTCTGATTAATTTTGTGTGCTGATTTTTTGTGAATTTAGGCAGTAGGTTGAACGTTGTATTATTGTTGATTCTTTATCTGTTCAGTTGTAGGCTATAATTTGTGTATATACAAGAAGCTCTGTGATATTTTGTTGAATTTTGTTGAGTGTGATGTCTTGCTAACTTTAGGGTTCATGTAACTATCAGAAAAGTAAGAAAAAGTCAAAAAAAAAAAAAAAAGAGTAGGTAGTTTTCTCTTCTGTTTACTTTGTGTTGTTTGTCACTTGTTGTTAGCTCTAAGCATATACAATAGAAACCATGACTTTTACTTGAGATCATGTCCAAGGACGAGAGGTGCAGGTAAGGGTAAGATTAGAGGCTGTAGTCTACGTGTGGCGTCTTGGAACGTAGGAACTCTTAGTAGCAAGTTGTTAGAAGTGATAGACGCACTTAAAAGACGTAGGGTACAGATAGCGTGCCTTCAGGAGACTAGGTGGAAAGGACATAGAGCAGAAGAGCGCAATGGGTACAAGTTGTTGTACTCCGGGTCGGATGGGGCCAAAAACGGTGTAGGATTTTTGGTGTCTATAGAATTGCATAAGAATGTAATTAAGGTGATACGACACAACGATAGAATTATGATGTTAAGGCTAGTAGTAGGTAAACAAGTAGTGACAGTGGTATGCGCATATGCACCGCAGGTGGGACTAGGAGACCAAGAGAAAAGAGAGTTCTAGGATTGTCTAGATGTAGTAATAAGGGCCATACCTAGGAAGGAGAAAATTGTTATAAGATGGGATTTTAATGGGCACATTGGTAAGATTAGTGATGGGTTTGAGTCGGTACATGGGGGTTTTGGTTTTGGCGATAGGAATGACCCTGGTAGAGACCTTCTAGACTTTGCGGCAGCCAACGGCCTAGGTATTATAAACTCGTTCTTTAAGAAGAGAGAATCTCATTTGATCACTTTTAGCAGCAGAGGACGTAACACGCAAATTGACTATCTTTTGATGAGGCAGGACGATCGATGAATGTGGATGGACTGCAAGGTTATACCAAGGGAGACTGCAGCGACTCAACACCATTTGCTAGTAGCAGATATAGCCCTAAAATTAAGGCTAACTGAGGAGGAGAGGAAAACCCGACCTAGGATCCGTTGGGGAAACTTGAAGGGAGAAAATTTTATGATGTTTAGAGATAAAGTTAACTCGGTGACATCGATGCAACTAGGTGACGACACAAACCGAATGTGGGAGGCTATAGCGACTACGATCACTACAGTGGCGAATGAGATGCTAGGGGTCACAACAGGAAAGACTAGTGGGCATAAGGAGTCCTGGTGGTGGAATGAAGGCGTGCATACCAAAATAAAGGAGAAGCAACAGAGTTTTAGAGATCTTTTGAGGTGCACAGATGAGGAGGAGCGACTAAGGGTAAGGGAGATATACAAGAAGGCAAAAAGGGAAGCGAAAAAGGCGGTGACCGAGGCGAAAAACACAGCCTATAAACAAATGTACGAACGTTTGGAAAGGAGAGAGGGGGAGCATGATATGTTCAGGATTTCCAAAGCTAGGGAGCGAAGAAGACAAGACCTTGGAGTAGTAAAGTTTATCAAAGGAGAGGATGGACATGTTTTAGTCAAGGCACAAGACTTTAAGTTGAGATGGCAAACCCAGTTTCATAATCTTTTCAACCACGGCAGGGCATACCAACATGATAGCAGCAATCCCAGGATTCAAAGGCTACAACAGGATAATTGCTACAGCAGGATGATCACACATGGCGAGGTGAGGATGGCACTTAGGAAAATGGGAAGAGGCAAGGCAGTGGGTTTGGACAACGTACCGATTGAGGTGTGGAAGTGTTTGGGGGAAGAAGGAGTCCGATGGTTAACACTTTTGTTCAATTGTATTTTCAAGACTGGAAAAATGCCAGATCAGTGGACGAGTAGCGTCGTGGTGCCTTTATACAAGAATAAAGGTGACGCTCAATGTTGTGGGAATTACAGAGGAATCAAACTGCTAAGTCACACTATGAAACTCTGGGAGAGGGTAATTGAAACTAGAATTAGAAGAGAAACTCAGGTTTCAGTAAACCAATTTGGATTCATGAAAGGGAGGTCAACTACAGAAGCGATACATATTCTAAGGAGGCTGATGGAAAAATATAGAGCGAAGAAGAAAGATTTACATATGGTGTTTATCGACCTGGAAAAGGCATATGACACTGTCCCACGACAACTGATTTGGGATAGTTTGGAGGGTCGAAGGCTACGAGGGAAGTATATAGACATAATTAAGGATACGTACGATAGAACAGAAACTAGTGTCCGCACGCCCTTAGGAGATACAAACTTCTTTCCTGTGGAGGTAGGGCTCCATCAGGGGTCTGCGTTGAGCCCTTTTCTTTTTGCGGTTGTCTTGGATGAGGTGTCCAAGTTGATTCAGGAGACAGTTCCGTGGTGCATGCTTTTTGCAGACGATATTATGTTGATTGTAGAGACTAAACAGTGCCTGAACGCGAGGGTGGAGGAGTGGCGAGTAGCTTTAGAGGGCAAGGGCCTAAGGATTAGTCGATCTAAGACGGAGTATCTACACTGCGATTTCAGTGGTGTGGCCGTTGACGATGACACCCAAATCACCATTGAGGATCAATTGGTCCCGCAGGTAACTAGATTTAAGTATCTGGGGTTGTTTATACAGAGAGATGGTGACATAGATAGTGATGTAACCCATCGCATACAGGCTGGCTGGTGTAGATGGAGGGCAGCCAGTGGGGTATTGTACGATAGGAGGTTCCCAACTAAACTAAAGGGGAAATTTTACAGAGTAGCAGTTAGGCCAGCTATGCTATATGGAACAGACTGTTGGGCTATCAAGAAGACACAAGCGCGTAAGATGGAGGTAGCAGAGATGAGGATGCTGAGGTGGATGTGTGGACACACGAGGCTAGATCGGATAAGAAACGAGGTTTTTAGGGAAAGATTAGGAGTGGCTAGTATATCGGAGAAGATCAAGGAGGGGAGATTGAGATGGTTTGGGCATGTGAAGCGGAGAGAAACAACGGCACCAGTTAGAGTAGTGGAAACTCTTACTGTGGAGGGGAGGAGAGGAAGAGGCAGACCCAAACTGACATGGGATGAGCAGATTAGGCATGATTTACTAGAGTTGCATCTTTCTGAGGACATGGTCCAAGATAGGACTTCGTGGAGGCGTAGGATTAGGGTTAACGACTGCTAGAGGATATTGCATTAAGGTTTTAGGTGTATTTCAGGGACGTATGTTTTTCTTATTCTTTAAGGGACTTTTCCAGTGATTGTCTTCTTGTGTTTATGCCCAAATGATGTTGTATGCTATTATTCATGATTTACATTGTATTGTGCTGGTAAGGATGACTTCTTATTTCTATAATTTTTGACTTGGTGTGTTGGCATGTTATTCGTTTTCGAGCCGACGGTCTCTCTGGAAGCAGCCTCTCTATCCCTATGGATAGAGGCAAGGTCTGTCTACATCCCACCCTCCCCAGACTGTCACACCCCGGCCGCGTATTGTAACAACTCTCATTAAAATCCATAATTAGGATGATAATTAGTCGATAAGAAAACCCTAATTGAGACACCCAAGTAATTCTGCACTAACCCTAAAATTTTCAGAACAATTGGAATCAGGATCAGGGCCCCTAAAACTCAAGGGGAGTAAACCCTAGTGATAATTATCCTTATGTCTCGTTGTACAGATTGAATTTCGAATTTAGAGTGAGTCATACAAGCTAGTCCCGAACCCAGCTAGTCTATGTAATTAGACTGCACCCTTTACGAACCGTAAAGGGAAAAGCCATACGGTCCGTAAGCATGTCTCAAAAATCACTATAAATAGCAGACCTTGGCAGTAGCTTTCTGAAGTTAATACGACGTGAAAACTCTCTGTGGACGTCGAGATATCACAGTATTATTACAATAAACACACACTAATATCGAATTACTGCCGCAAAACAGGGTAATCACTCGATCGCTATTACGATTCATTTTCCGACTGATCAATATATCCAATGAGTGTTTAAGTGCCGCCCACATTAGGGTGATACTTTTTCGTTCGTCGTTAATTCGATGGATGTTTAAGTATCGCACTTTGTCGTTCGTTGTGAGAATTTGATCTCGTGAGTTATCGTAACTGCTGTATTGATCACTAACCCGGTTTTGTGTGCATTATTATTTAAATTAGGTTAACAAGGCTAATCCATATTCTGTCCGTACTAAATCTGCAATGTGAGTCATTCTCTTTTTATCAAATGTTTTACAATACTCCAGATTATTTTCAGAATTATAAATTACAGTGATTAAGTTTATGTAATCACCAAATTACAGCCAGTATGTGGGGTATTGTGCACATTACTACTGTTTTAATCACATTAGGTGGGCGAACCTAAAATTAAGTGATATACGTCATTCATTGGGCAGCCAATGGTGATATGACCACAGTCACATGAAACGCCCAGTTTTTCACATTCGAAAATAATAAATACAACATACTAAATTTAACAAAAATTGGGCATGACCCGTTCGTACTATAAGCAATTCCCTGCTTTTAACAATCACTATTCAAACTAAATTCTACGACACGTTTCAAAAGACATAAAAGTTGTAACCATTCAAGATTCCATCAAAAGCGTTTTGTCCGAACTACCAAAATAAGATTTAAAATCCTAACTTACCTACAAAACATCCTAGACATAAATTTAACATTTACATTATGAAAGTGTTTCGACCCATTTACAAAGACAACTTTAACCGGAAGCGCATAAAGGGCGATGTGGTGTGTTCGATCCAAGCTCGCCATTATCAAGAGTGAGATTCACCTACATCCATAACACAAACTTACAAGTTAGTTCGGTTAAAACATATTACTAATACAATTTGCTTTTCATCATTATTTGACCCGTTATCGGGTCACTATATCTTTACATATTTTCATTCGAACTTCTCATATGACAATTTCGTTTAACGGATATAGCACCATCTTAGTTTCCATCATCATCAATCATCCTATTTTATCTGACCCGTTCTCACGGATCATACTTATTCTTACTTTTTAATTTTTCCATACTTCACTAGCTATCTTAACTTCATAACAATTTCATCTTACTTGACCCGTTTAACTACGAGTCAATACGTCACCAAGAACACCTCATACTCATACTTTAGACCCATTTGTACGGGTCGTCAATAGACTTTTCCCTTTTTCTACTAACAATTCGCATTAAGACATTTTACTATAAATTTCCGCATAAAACAACGAACAATTATTTATATGAAAACTAACACAAAATCTACATTCTACATGAGCGAAGTTCATATGAACTTACCGGAGTCGTGCGCTCCTATTGCCTTTGCTTGGTTTGATTCCCCTCCTTTCTTCGACCCTATAAGGTGCATCACATACGCGTTTAGCTTTCGCGTTATACATCACTTACGCACATTTACAACATTTACCATAATGTTCATTACTCACATTTATTTTTCATATCATCATTAGATCATCAATACTTCAATTTCTCATGTTCATACATAACCAATTCAACTCGAGCATTTCATCGAACACATGGCGTGCGTACTATCTATAAAACATGATGTACAAGTAATTATAGCATATTCATCCTAAATTCATCAATGGATTAACCTAATCTTTCACAATCAATATCATAATCATACTACATATGATTCATATCAAATTACCCATCTAAACACCTTCTATAACACGGTTTAACATCCACATTACAGAATTTATCCATAAACTTTACTAAACCTCATTACCTTACAATTTCAAGTGGGTTTTACCCCAAACTACTAATACAATCAAAATAGCACATAATATGACCCCTATTTGTTCATATCATTTAACATTTAGGTTCGATTTCATACACAAATCATAATTTTCACATAACCCACTTCATGAAATTTCATAAGAACATGAAATTTCATAAGAACATGAAATTAAACTTACTTGGTATCTAATATAGTTAGGAGATCTTACTTCCTAACTCATGCACCTAGAATTCAGCTTTCAATCCCTTCAATTTGTAGGATTTTTAAGAAGTAGGGTTTCCCCCTTGGCTCCCTCTCTCGTTCGATCGCACACAGCCAGGAACAACACTGGCCTTCTTTTTTTTTTATATCAAATTTCATTACACATTTACACCTTTAGACCCTTGTCTTTTAAAGTGTGTCCAAATTGTTATTTCCCATACTAACTTGGTCACTTTTCTTTTGGTTAAATTAGTTACATACATATTTTGTGAACTTAGTATCATTTATTTAACTTTTCCCGTGGCATAAATCTCTATTTGTCATTTTCTATTATTTAAGCATCACTACTTTATATTATATTGACATACGAAAATTTGGGGCGTTACAAGTCTACCCCCTTAAAGAAGGTTTCGTCCCCGAAACCTAAATACGTATTGAATAATGACGGGTAGTGTTCCCCCATATCATCTCCCGTTTCCCATGTGTGATCTGATTCTTTTCGATGTCGCCATTGGACCAAAACTTGTCTAATGGCTTTGTTGCAACGTTGTTTCACTTTGTAATCTTTTATTGTCACTAGCCTTTTATTATATTTCAATCTTTCATCACTTCGATGTCATCCAAGGGCACATATGCCGTTTCAAACGCGAGGCACTTTCGTAATTGCGACACATGGGAGGTGTTGTGTATTCCACCTAGTGCCGATGGTAATTCTATCCGATATGCTACCATTCCGACTCGAGCTAGTATACATTCTAACAAGTCTACTTGTATCCTTTCGTAAGTACATACCTCGAACTTTGACAACAAGTTTTCATCCGATCACCCGCCATGATGATTTGATCACTACCAAGTCCAATGCACTTGGTAATTCAATATGATCCTATTACATTATTTCATGATCATCATTCAATTGTTCAAGCTGATTTCTTAAAACTTATGTATCAGATTATTCATTCCCGTATACTTCTGATATCTACTTAGGGGAATAATTATCATAATATTCATACTTGTTCATTCCTATTCATTCATATAAAGACACAAATCAAACATCATTCAGTAGTTTCTAACTATTTAGCTTCTACATACACCTCATCCTTACAAGACCAATATCAAGCGAAATCTCTTTCATGTCACTGGCTTGATAGTTCTTTTCATATTTTTCTTACAATACCTACGTATAATCTTTACCCGAGACCAATATTTCCTTCATTCATGATCTATCATATCTGTGTGGATAAACACAATTTTACGTATACGTTTATACAAATCGTGTACATACTATCTTGCTCTAATCTCTTTACCATCTATCCCTTGGTTACAAGGGTCAATATAAATCTTTTATCACGCTATCAATATGATCGATAATTCAATACTCACATTTGAGTAACTCATATTACATTCGAGGTGTCATACTCAGCTATACTTGTCATCACATTCCATAGCTGTCATACATATGTCATTCCTTCTAGCAATTGTAATACTAAAACAACTACCTAACATTGTACCACAAAGGGCTAATTCTTATCTATATACTTACCTAGGTTCCGCTACATACGAGATTATAAGCTTATTACATATGCCATTCCATTCCACGTATGAGTTACATAAAACTTGGTACAACCATTCATTCGATAATTGAGATTACATTCTACCACGTAGGGTTGTTTTATAATACGAACCATGAATCATGCGTATAAAACTTTAACTCTCGAACATTTCCTTAGAGGTTTACCTTCTAATAAATCCTCACATACGATAGGGAACCCGACTAAGGGCAAGATTCATTCAAATATCCATTCAAATGTTCATCATATTTTACATTCCACTCAACCCCTCTTTATATAACATTCCACCTTTAATAGTTACACATTCTTATATTTTCATTATAACTTCCTTCAACGTTAACCTTTCACATCTTCCATACAGTTCTTTCTAATTATTCAAAATTTGGCATACTAAGCATGTACCCCACTTTCTTAACAGTTCCTCACTTTTCTTTCCTTTCTACTAATATGCGGGTCGACTCTTACCATCTTTCCATCATGACATTTCAAGACATCTAATAACCGTACTTTACAATAAACAAAAATTTAGAGCCGCCATAATTTTCCTGTATTGACATAAAGATTATAATTCATTTACTAGCATTATAAGTCATTTACTTCTGCCTTCCAAGTTACTAACCATACTTGTTCCTTCACTATGCCGTTAGAAACAATAATGCTCATCATGAGCCTACTACTTAATTCCTCTATTATCAATATCATCATTCTTCCTAGTCACCTCCTCTTGTGATGTGAAAACTTTGACTACTAATGTATGTGTGTGTGTATATATACATATACATATACTTGCCTCAAACATTTAGTAACTCTATTACTATTAGTTGCTTGGTAGTCTATTCCTACAGTATGGACTAATTCGCACATTTTTACTTCCTGATTGATTTTAGACATACTTATGTAAACGTTGTTCTTGCCATCCCATTTCTTTTAAATCCTCTGCTAGTAAGCCCATCACGTAATTATGTTACATGTTGAGCCACCTCCTTCATTCTTGAAATTCGTTCTTATCTTTTAAACATTCGAATTCAGTCATACTTGTTATCATTTTACCATTTCTTACAAAAATCTCTATCCTCGTCGGTGCTTAAATCATCCATCTAGGTCTTAGCCCGTTATTCTTTCTACTAACATTTACTTTTTATTTAACAAAATTTTCATCCTTTGGACCATACTACACTCGAAATTCTATCATCCTTTCATGTTCAATACTTTCTAAGCTTAATCGTAATTATCATTCCTTTTTTTTATATACACTTTCCTTTCTTTCATGCTAGGTGTTAACGGTCCTTTATGACCACACTACATATCTCTCATCATAGGGTTGATAAACCCAACTAGAACTTCACCCACAACCTTCCAATCATATACGCTCTTACTTCGAAAGAATTCGACATGACCCGATTGACATTTAGAGAATCCTAATTATCATAGGTTGCATTTTTTGGAAACCTAACGAAATTATTAGATTTGCCTTAAGAAATACTCTACAACATAGTTTAGGAAATGTGTTAATATACCTAACATATTTCAATGACTTTCGATCTCTTACTTATTACATATTCATTAATTTTATATACTTTTCACTTCGTTATATGTTACTTCATGCCATCATGTTTACGTCTTGTTGACCTTTGTCCTTTTAATTATGGTTATCATGCTTTTATTTCATAATTTCTGGTGTTAATAGCCACTTAGTGACCATACCGCATTCCCTTCATCATCCTTGGTGTTAACGGCTACTCCGTGCCCACACCGCATACCATTCATCATCCTCGGTGTTAATGGTCACTTCGTGACCACACCGTATACCATTCATCATTCTCGGTATTAACAGTCACTTTGCGACCACACCGCATACCATTAATCATTCCCGGTGTTAACGGTCATTTAGTGACCACACCGCATACCATTTATCATAGGGCATCTTCTTTACCATCATTATTTGATAATATCATTATCATCATCATTTACATTCACTGCGTCCGCCATTTACAATTATATACTTTTATTAGATACCATATCATTCATTTCTATATCATTCATGCATTATTTACTTTCAATAATTTATTTCCGTAGGTCACAAAACCATACTATCCTTCATTACGAACATTCTAGACATTTTAATCAAAACATACATTCACTCTTACACTTACTTCTTATTCTTTCGTTCTTTAACTAATAGCCTGCGTGTTAGTCAACTTATATTCATGGTTTCATTAACATTTTGGGGCTTTTTTTTAAGATTAATGAAGGTCCGAAACTGAATTAGAGGCCATGGAATAACAAACGAAACAATTCAGCAAAGTGGACCAGGGAGGGGCGTCGCCGACGGCACTGGGCCGCGTCGCCGACGCACCCCAGATTGTTGCGTCGCTGGACTTGTGCGTAGGCAGGGGGTTAGGCCGTCGGGACACCCAGGTGCGTCGCCGACGCCATAGGGGGTCGTCGCCGACGGGTCTTCTGACCTGCAAACGCTGATTTTTTTTATCCACATGCTTCGTTCCCGAGCCCGGGTATGACCCAAAAGGTTCCGTGACGTTCTGAAACCTCCCGTAACATCCCGTAATGTTACAACCCAAGTTATTCTAGTGAGTTAACTATAATCCCCTTCCCATTTCTAACTATAAGCATAATCAAAATTTACAATTTACTTACTTGCATAGCGCTTCGGAACGAACACACCTTCATACGAGCTTTCGGTTTGAGTTCAAGCATTTTAACTCTAATGCTTAAATCCCTCAAACCTCGGCTCTGATACCAACTTGAAACGCCCAGTTTTTCACATTCGAAAATAATAAATACAACATACTAAATTTAACAAAAATTGGGCATGACCCGTTCGTACTATAAGCAATTCCCTGCTTTTAACAATCACTATTCAAACTAAATTCTACGACACGTTTCAAAAGACATAAAAGTTGTAACCATTCAAGATTCCATCAAAAGCGTTTTGTCCGAACTACCAAAATAAGATTTAAAATCCTAACTTACCTACAAAACATCCTAGACATAAATTTAACATTTACATTATGAAAGTGTTTCGACCCATTTACAAAGACAACTTTAACCGGAAGCGCATAAAGGGCGATGTGGTGTGTTCGATCCAAGCTCGCCATTATCAAGAGTGAGATTCACCTACATCCATAACACAAACTTACAAGTTAGTTCGGTTAAAACATATTACTAATACAATTTGCTTTTCATCATTATTTGACCCGTTATCGGGTCACTATATCTTTACATATTTTCATTCGAACTTCTCATATGACAATTTCGTTTAACGGATATAGCACCATCTTAGTTTCCATCATCATCAATCATCCTATTTTATCTGACCCGTTCTCACGGATCATACTTATTCTTACTTTTTAATTTTTCCATACTTCACTAGCTATCTTAACTTCATAACAATTTCATCTTACTTGACCCGTTTAACTACGAGTCAATACGTCACCAAGAACACCTCATACTCATACTTTAGACCCATTTGTACGGGTCGTCAATAGACTTTTCCCTTTTTCTACTAACAATTCGCATTAAGACATTTTACTATAAATTTCCGCATAAAACAACGAACAATTATTTATATGAAAACTAACACAAAATCTACATTCTACATGAGCGAAGTTCATATGAACTTACCGGAGTCGTGCGCTCCTATTGCCTTTGCTTGGTTTGATTCCCCTCCTTTCTTCGACCCTATAAGGTGCATCACATACGCGTTTAGCTTTCGCGTTATACATCACTTACGCACATTTACAACATTTACCATAATGTTCATTACTCACATTTATTTTTCATATCATCATTAGATCATCAATACTTCAATTTCTCATGTTCATACATAACCAATTCAACTCGAGCATTTCATCGAACACATGGCGTGCGTACTATCTATAAAACATGATGTACAAGTAATTATAGCATATTCATCCTAAATTCATCAATGGATTAACCTAATCTTTCACAATCAATATCATAATCATACTACATATGATTCATATCAAATTACCCATCTAAACACCTTCTATAACACGAGTTTAACATCCACATTACACAATTTATCCATAAACTTTACTAAACCTCATTACCTTACAAGTTCAAGTGGGTTTTACCCCAAACTACTAATACAATCAAAATAGCACATAATATGACCCCTATTTGTTCATATCATTTAACATTTAGGTTCGATTTCATACACAAATCATAATTTTCACATAACCCACTTCATGAAATTTCATAAGAACATGAAATTAAACTTACTTGGTATCTAATATAGTTAGGAGATCTTACTTCCTAACTCATGCACCTAGAATTCAGCTTTCAATCCCTTCAATTTGTAGGATTTTTAAGAAGTAGGGTTTCCCCCTTGGCTCCCTCTCTCGTTCGATCGCACACAGCCAGGAACAACACTGGCCTTCTTTTTTTTTTTATATCAAATTTCATTACACATTTACACCTTTAGACCCTTGTCTTTTAAAGTGTGTCCAAATTGTTATTTCCCATACTAACTTGGTCACTTTTCTTTTGGTTAAATTAGTTACATACATATTTTGTGAACTTAGTATCATTTATTTAACTTTTCCCGTGGCATAAATCTCTATTTGTCATTTTCTATTATTTAAGCATCACTACTTTATATTATATTGACATACGAAAATTTGGGGCGTTACATCACAGATCCGGTCGAGTGACAAATACTGTGGGTAGTTGGTAGATATCAGAAACATATGTAAAAACTCTTAATACTGTAAATTATAATAAATGAGTCATTTTGGTAAACTGAATGATTCACTCAGTATTTCCGCTGACAAAACCTTTTTCAAACATGTTTCAGGTGATCTATTGTAATTCAGGAAAAGTGCTAGAAAGCAGTGCAGGCTTAAAGTAGTGGCTCATTATAAAATAAATATAAAGAAATATGTTTTGTAAAAACAAAGATTTTTCAGTAAAAATCTTGTTATTGTAAATTATCGGGGTTTTATCCCGAATTGTGAAATAAAATAATCGGGAAAAGTTTTTAGCTTTAAAACGATCCTGACGATAAAAATTCCACTGCTAAAATCACATAAATAAATATCACGGGATTTCTGTCCCGCGGCTCCTGAAACGGGTCAAACCGGGTCGGGGGCCGTGACACGTATAACATGCAACCGCAGCGGAAACGCCGGGGAGTGTTGGGACAGAATTAATTGTTTCATAACCGTGGCATACAAAGTTGTATTTTATTTATAAACAAGAGTGTTATATTGTCTTAAACAGGAAACAAAGAGTTCATAACATAATTAAACTAGTCTATCTTCATTTTTAGTCTCTAAGGCACAGGTCCGCCCTAGTGTCACGATCATCATCCTATGGAAATGCTCCTGAAAACACATGTGAAAATAGGTACGTCAGCATAAAAATGCCTGTGAGATACATAGGTTTGGTGAAAATGGGATTCATGACTTGAGTTTAAAGAAAACGTTTAATAACAGTCAGTCATGAACCTTGTAAATTGTTTTGTCTTGTAAATCATATGAAAAACGATAAGATCAGATGATATGTATAAATAAAATGTAAGGTTAAATGAATAACCTAGTAAAATGAGTTTGTATAAGATAAGTTGTTTGTAAAAATAATGTCTTGTGAAATAAAATAATCGGGAAAAGTTTTTAGCTTTAAAACGATCCTAACGATAAAAATTCCGCTGCTAAAATCACATAAATAATTATCACGGGATTTCTATCCCGCGGCTCCTGAAACGGGTCAAACCGGGTCGGGGGCCGTGACAGAAATGAGGTGGTATCAGAGCCACTGAGTTAAGCTAATTAAGGATTTAGAGATACTTAATTTTTCCTGATTACTATTATGTGATTATGTGTTATATTAAATTGATTATTTGTTAGTTACAGTATGGGTAAGCAACAGCTGCAAGATATCTATCTTAAATTAGATAGGTCAGTCTATGAAGAGGGAAGTTCATCTTCAAAACTCCCTACAATTCCTGAAGAAGGAATATTTGTGCGAAAAGCACAATATGAGAAACCGCTTTCTCCTAGAAAAAGGAGTATGATTATTAAGAAAAGTAAAGAGCAAATCCGAGAAAAGAGGATTAAAAAGGAAACCCAGGAATTAATCAATAAATCACCTTGGGAAGACAAGCTAGATGAGAAATGGGCAAAATTTGTATATGCTAGCTACAGTAGCAGAACATGCAAATCTTTAAAAACCCTAAGTCTAGTAATAGCACTTCCCAGTAAATAAATAAATAAATAAATCCGAGTGTGTTCTTTCCTGTTATTTTGTACAAATAGTGTGCAATAAAACTTTGAGGTTTATTTGTTAAACTTTGTTCCAAAGTTTTAACTTAGTATTTTTGTGCATTTTGCATATATGCTACACAGCATGAATGAGATATCTGAAGCCTTTCAGAACCTCGATCTTTACCCGGTGAATGTAGAGGTTTCCAAAGATTTCACTGGATACTTTGCTGATGTAGAACAACCTGTAGAATTCAATGCTCCACCTTTGACAAAGCCAAAACGAAAGAAAAGAAAGAATTATGTATGGGGTAGTCGTATCCGTAGGAAAAAGCCAGCTCCGAAACTTCCTAAAATAAACAACCCTTTAGGAAAAGGAAAAGAAATTGTAATCAAGGAGAGTTCTAAACAGCAAGAGATGGAAACTAAAGTCAAGAAAGATTCTAGGCAAATGGAAAAACAGTTTGAGGAATATTCTAAAGATATAGAAATGGAAGTAGGACAAGGTTCTAGACCAACTCAGATAGAAATTGGAGAAAGCTCCAACCAAAACCAAAACCTGGGAATAACTTTTCAGGATGAAATAGATTTTCTATTGGCAAGCTGTGAAATTATTCAGCCTGTCAATACGAATGTTTTTACCTATCCTAGTGAAAATCCACTCCCTATGAATTTTGAACCAGCAATCCCAGAACCAATAGTCCACTCTCAACCTGTAGAAATGGACGAATGGTGGACAAATGATTGGCAATTTCAAAATATTGTCAACGACCCTTATTCCTTTTTTCCACAATTCGATCCAGAACCCCTACCTAATCCACCAATGAGTAATGAAAATATGGCTGAACTTCGCCATTTTGGTGAGGAATTGATGATGCAGGAAATAGAATCAAGGAGATAGGGGGACAAATTGCCTGGAAATATGATGAAAGGGAAATGCGTTTTTAGAACGACAAGTGGCGAGAGATAGGAGGGTAGTAAAACTATAGTTGTGTAATAGTAAAAGTAAATAGTAAAATCAGTCTGTAACATAACTACGAATAAAACCCTGTAAAATATTTGTGTGTAGTGATGCATACTATAAACGATATAAAATGAAATCGAGAAATCGATAAGTTTTGACTATACGTGTATTGTAAATTGTCTGATTGTTTGTGTATAATTGCTATTTATCAAATACTAATAAAAAATTATATATATATATATTATCAGATGGCAAATATTGGTAATGAACCGGTAAATGAGGTTAATCAGCCGGAGCAACATCTAGGGGATCAATATATGACTAGACAAGATATTGAAAATATTGTTGCTCAAGGGATAGCCAATGCTATTCCAGCATTCGTTGCTGCTGTAAAAAGTCCAATCGAACCGCAACATATTGTTCCTAGTAAACGTACTTCTGAAGATAACTTCAGTAATAGTATAAACGGGGGCAATAATCATGTTAATCATGACAATGAATCCCAGCACACGCCGCTCCCTAAGAAACTGAAAGCTGCAACACCTGGTTGCACTTTCAAAGAATTCCTTGCTTGTAAACCCACTGAATTTGCAGGCAATGAAGGGGCAACTGCATCACTGCGTTGGTTAGAGAAAACCGAAGCAGTAATTGCAATAAGTAAGTGTGCCAAAGATGATTAGGTCATGTACGCATCAAATCTGTTTAAAGAAGGAGCACTTGAATGGTGGAACATTGTGTTACAAGCTAAAGGAAGAAATAGGGCTTATGCTATGACTTGGGAAGAATTTAAGAATCTTGTAGAAAGAAAATCCTGTCCTGAGTATGAAAAGGAACAAATGGCAAATAAGTTCCTAACTCATCGGATGTTAGGTGTGGATTGTCGTGGTTATACTTCGACATTCTTTGAATATGCTAGAGTGGTACCAACACTGGCTTCGCCAGAACCGGTACTCATTTCTCGTTATATTTGGGGATTAATTAGCGAAATTCGAAATATCGTTAAGGCTGCGAGACCTCGCACTATTGACGATGCAATAGAATTAGCTAACACCCTAACTGATGAATTGATACGCACAAGAGATGAAGTCAGGAAGAAGGAACTAGCTCAGAAAATTACCCAAGGATTTAGGGTGGGTAATAATAGTAATTTCAAGAAAAGAGGTGCAGGGCAATCTTCAACTTTGCCATTCTGCAAAATTTGCAAAAAGAAACATTTTGGAAAATGTAACAAACTTTGCAATTTTTGCAAAACGATAGGACATCGTGAAGAGAACTGCAGAAAGAAATCCATAATTTGTTACAATTGTGGAGAAGCCGGACATTTCAAAACAGAATGTCCTAAGTTAGTCAAACAAGTAGACAACAAAACCAAAGCGACCGAAGGAGCTACTAAGAAGAATGCCAGAGCATTCCAGCTAACCACTCAAGAAGCAGAGCTCATCCCGGATGTGATAACCGGTACGTTTTTAGTTCACGACGTTTATGCAAAAGTATTATTTGACTCTGGTGCAAACCAAAGTTTTATAAATACTTCATTCTGCCAAGCTCTTAAGTTACCCTTAACTACCATTAGGCAGATTTTTACAGTCGAAACCGCAGATGGGAATTCAGTAAAAATCAATCAGGTTTTGCAAAAAGTAGGAATAGAACTTGCAGGTCATAAATTTGTTGCAAACCTATTACCTATGAAATTAGCTGAATTTGATGTTGTGTTAGGAATGGATTGGTTAATAGCCAACCATGCTCAAATCATTTGTGCTAAAAACTCTATAGAAATTCAATCACCTACTAGAGAAGTAATCATGATTACAGGAGATAAACCTCGAAAGCCACTAAGGTTCATATCAGTAATGAAAGTTGCTAATTATGAACGAAAACAAGGAATAGTATATATGATTTCAGTAATCATTAGTACTAAAGGTAAGGAACTTAAAGAAATTCCTGTAGTCTCAGAATACCCAGATATATTCCCAGAAGATTTACCTGGGTTACCACCAGATAGGGAGGTAGAATTTAGGATTCATCTAATTCCAGGAACTACACCGATAGCCAAGGCATCCTATCGATTAGCTCCTACCGAAATGCTAGAATTGAAGAAGCAATTAGATGAATTACTAAGCAAAGGATTTATACAATCTAGTTCATCCCCTTGGGGTGCACCAGTGTTGTTTGTGAAAAAGAAAGATGGATCAATGAGAATGTGTATCGATTATAGAGAGCTAAATAAGGTTACAATTAAGAATCGATACCCATTACATAGAATTGATGATCTTTTCGATCAATTACAAGGCGCTAGGTACTTTTCTAAGATAGACTTGCGCTCCGGATATCATCAATTAAAGGTTCAAGAAGAAGACATACCTAAAACTGCTTTTAGAACTAGGTATGGACACTATGAGTTTACAGTCATGCCCTTTGGGTTAACTAATGCACCTGCAACATTTATGGACATGATGAACAGGATCTGTAAACCATATTTGGATAAATTTGTAATTGTTTTCATAGACGATATACTTATTTATTCAAAAAGTCAGGACGAACATTGTCAGCACCTGCATGCACTCTTAACTTTGTTAAGAAAAGAAAAGTTGTATGCTAAATTCTCGAAGTGTGAATTTTGGCTACAAGAAGTGCAATTCTTAGGACACATGGTGAATCATGAAGGTATTCACGTAGATCCTGCTAAGATAGAAGCAATTACCAATTGGAAGGTTCCACAAACCGCAATGGAAATTAGAAGTTTTATAGGTTTAGCCGGATATTATAGACGGTTTATTAAGGATTTTTCCAAAATAGCTGTACCATTAACTAAGCTAACCTGTAAAGCCATTAAGTTTGAATGGGGACCTAAACAAGAAGAAGCCTTTAGAATCTTGAAGCAGAAATTAACCAATGCACCAATCTTAGCCTTACCGGAAGGAACAGAAGATTTTGAAGTATATTGTGATGCTTCAAAATTAGGATTCGGATGTGTGTTAATGCAACGCAAGAAGGTAATTGCGTATGCTTCCAGACAATTGAAGAAGCACGAGGAAAACTATACGACTCATGATTTAGAATTAGGATCTATAGTTTTTGCCCTTAAGATATGGAGACATTATCTGTATGGAAGTAAGTTTACTGTTTATACAGATCATAAAAGTTTAAGGTATATATTTGGGCAAAAAGAGTTAAATATGAGGCAAAGAAGATGGATGGAAATCCTGAGTGATTACGACTGTGATATTCAATATCACGAAGGAAAGGCAAACGTAGTTGCAGATGCCTTAAGTCGTAAGGATCATGAGAAGCAAAGGCGAGTCCGTGCTCTTAGAATAAATCTACAAGTAGATTTAATGGAACAATTGAAGGAAATTCAGGAAACGGCAATCAAGGACGATGCCGAAGGAATGAAAGGTTACCTAAAAGAATTGGAACAAGGAAATGATGGAATTTGGAAATTCCACAAAAGCAGAATTTGGGTACCTAAACAGGGAAATTTAAGATCAAAGATTTTAGAGGAAGCTCATAAATCTAGGTATACTGTACATCCAGGAAACAATAAGATGTACCAAGATTTAAGAAAGAATTTCTGGTGGATAGGAATGAAAAAGGATATAGCCGAATACGTATCTAAGTGTCTAACTTGTTCACAAGTTAAAGCCGAACACCAGAAGCCTTCAGGTCTACTACAACAATTGGAAATGCCTGTATGGAAATGGGAACTCATAACAATGGACTTTATTACTAAGTTACCCAAAACCAGAAAAGGTAACGATGCGATTTGGGTAATTGTGGATCGATTAACCAAATCTGCTCATTTTCTACCTATGAAAGAAACCTTTAGCATGGAAAGATTAGCCAAGCTGTATGTGGATGAAATAGTATCCTTACATGGAGTCCCACTCTCCATTGTATCAGATAGAGATAGTCATTTCACTTCCCGTTTCTGGACAAGCTTCCAAGAAGCAATGGGAACCCGACTCAATCTAAGCACTGCATATCATCCACAAACAGACGGACAAAGTGAAAGGACGATCCAAACTCTAGAAGACATGCTCCGAGCATGTGTAATTGACTTTGGTGGTAATTGGGATAACCATTTACCATTAATCGAATTCTCCTATAACAATAGTTATCACTCAAGCATCGAAGCCGCTCCATTCGAAGCACTGTATGGACGCAAGTGCAGAACTCCCGTATGTTGGGCAGAAATAGGAGAAAGTCAATTATCAGGTCCCGAAATCGTACAAGAAACCACTGACAAGATAACTCAAATCAAGGAAAGATTGAAAACAGCCAGAGATCGTCAGAAAAGCTATGCAGACAATCGCCGCAAGCCACTAGAATTCCAGATAGGAGACAAAGTACTTTTGAAAGTATCTCCTTGGAAAGAAGTAGTACGATTCGGTAAGAAAGGAAAACTGAGTCCAAGATATGTTGGACCATTCCTAGTGATCCAACGAATCGGACCAGTAGCTTATCGCTTACAACTACCAGAAGAACTAGCTGGAGTACATGATGTATTTCATGTATCCAATCTCAAGAAATGTCTATCAGACGAATCCCTGGTAGTACCTCTTCAAGATGTGGAGGTAAATGAAAAGCTGAAATTCATAGAAAAACCCTTACAAATAGAAGACCGGAAGGTCAAGTTTCTCAAACACAAGCGACTAGTACTGGTAAAAGTCAAATGGAATTCAAAGAGGGGACCAGAATATACTTGGGAGCTGGAATCAGAAATGAAGCGAAAATACCCTCATCTATTTCAATGAATCTCGAGAACGAGATTTTTCTTAAGGTGAGGAGGATGTAACAACTCTCATTAAAATCCATAATTAGGATGATAATTAGTCGATAAGAAAACCCTAATTGAGACACCCAAGTAATTCTGCACTAACCCTAAAATTTTCAGAACAATTGGAATCAGGATCAGGGCCCCTAAAACTCAAGGGGAGTAAACCCTAGTGATAATTATCCTTATGTCTCGTTGTACAGGTTGAATTTCGAATTTAGAGTGAGTCATACAAGCTAGTCCCGAACCCAGCTAGTCTATGTAATTAGACTGCACCCTTTACGGACCATAAAGGGAAAAGCCATACGGTCCGTAAGCATGTCTCAAAAATCACTATAAATAGCAGACCTTGGCAGTAGCTTTCTGAAGTTAATACGACGTGAAAACTCTCTGTGGACGTCGAGATATCACAGTATTATTACAATAAACATACACTAATATCGAATTGCTGCCGCAAAACAGGGTAATCACTCGATCGCTATTACGATTCATTTTCCGACTGATCAATATATCCAATGAATGTTTAAGTGCCGCCCACATTAGGGTGATACTTTGTCGTTCGTCGTTAATTCGATGGATGTTTAAGTATCGCACTTTGTCGTTCGTTGTGAGAATTTGATCTCGTGAGTTATCGTAACTGCTGTATTGATCACTAACCCGGTTTTGTGTTCATTATTATTTAAATTAGGTTAACAAGGCTAATCCATATTCTGTCCGTACTAAATCTGCAATGTGAGTCATTCTCTTTTTATCAAATGTTTTACAATACTCCAAATTATTTTCAGAATTATAAATTACAGTGATTAAGTTTATGTAATCACCAAATTACAGCCAGTATGTGGGGTATTGTGCACATTACTACTGTTTTAATCACATTAGGTGGGCGAACCTAAAATTAAGTGATATACGTCATTCATTGGGGTAGCCAATGGTGATATGACCACAGTCACAGATCCGGTCGAGTGACAAATACTGTGGGTAGTTGGTAGATATCAGAAACATATGTAAAAACTCTTAATACTATAAATTATAATAAATGAGTCATTTTGGTAAACTGAACGATTCACTCAGTATTTCCGCTGACAAAACCTTTTTCAAACATGTTTCAGGTGATCTATTGTAATTCAGGAAAAGTGCTAGGAAGCAGTGCAGGCTTAAAGTAGTGGCTCATTATAAAATAAATATAAAGAAATATGTTTTGTAAAAACAAAGATTTTTCAGTAAAAATCTTGTTATTGTAAATTATCGGGGTTTTATCCCGAATTGTGAAATAAAATAATCGGGAAAAGTTTTTAGCTTTAAAACGATCCTGACGATAAAAAATTCCGCTGCTAAAATCACATAAATAAATATCACGGGATTTCTGTCCCGCGGCTCCTGAAACGGGTCAAACCGGGTCGGGGGCCGTGACACGTATAACATGCAACCGCGGCGGAAACGCCGGGGAGTGTTGGGACAGAATTAATTGTTTCATAACCGTGGCATACAAGTTTGTATTTTATTTATAAACAAGAGTGTTATATTGTCTTAAACAGGAAACAAAGAGTTCATAACATAATTAAACTAGTCTATCTTCATTTTTAGTCTCTAAGGCACAGGTCCGCCCTAGTGTCACGATCATCATCCTATGGAAAAGCTTCTGAAAACACATGTGAAAATAGGTACGTCAGCATAAAAATGCCTGTGAGATACATAGGTTTGGTGAAAATGGGATTCATGACTTGAGTTTAAAGAAAACGTTTAATAACAGTCTGTCATGAACCTTGTAAATTGTTTTGTCTTGTAAATCATATGAAAAACGATAAGATCAGATGATATGTATAAATAAAATGTAAGGTTAAATGAATAACCTAGTAAAATGAGTTTATATAAGATAAGTTGTTTGTAAAAATAATGTCTTGTGAAGAATATGTTATTTGTGTAAAACGTAACATGTCTAAACTGAAATGATTTAGATAACGCTACGATATGTAATATTATACAAACATTTATATATAGGAAGTACCAGTGGCGTATCCACCATGTATATATCATATTACATACGCCACGTTACTCAAACCATTTACCCAAACCAACCACCATGTAAATTGTTCATGTATAAATCAATTGTCAAGTGTTATTGTGTAAACCATATCGAAATGTCTATGTTCAATGTAAACCACCAAATGTGTATATCAATGTCAAAATGTTTATGTTTAATGTAGATCATGTAATGTGTACCCAAAATATATCATGTATGGTAAGTGAAATGTATCAACTAAACCATATGTAAAATGCACAAAAACAAGGTATTGAAGTAAAACATGGTTTAAATCAAAGTTATGTTTTGTGGAACAAATGCATGCTATACTGATACAAACATTTATGCGGTATTGTGAAAATGCATATATCCAAGCCTTGAGACTGTGGCGATAAACCCTTAAACAAATTAAAGGTTTATCTAAGTTATGTGTATCGAATTCGGTCATTCCTTTCATCCAAACCAACCTAGGATGTTCGGAACGGGAGTTGTCAATTACTATGGTACCACTACCTACTAACGAATGGCGTAGCTAATGTTAATGAATGTATTGTTCCATGTTAAACAAACCAAATGTCATACCAAAATGAAAGCATGTGATGTAAACAATTGTACTAAGTATGCACACAATGGGCATAAATAGCATGAAATGTAATGTGAAACAATGTACTAAGTACGCACACAATGGGCATACATACCATGAAATGTAATGTGAAACAATGTAATAAGTACACACATAATGGGCATACATAGCATGAAATGTAATGTAAAGCAATGTACTAAGTACGCACACAATGGGCATACATAGCATGAAATGTAATGAAATCATATACTATAATGTACTAACGAACATAGCAGGTATATGATGTGAAAACATGGAAAGCATGAAAGTAACAAGTAGGCACATGTGTTTCATCCCAAAATGTTTGGAAAACAGTAAAAGAGGGGTTCAATGTACTCACATAAACTCCTCGAAAACATGTAAAAGATGGGGTTCTATGTACTCACCTGAGATTGCTTAGAAGTCCTTGTGTAATAACCAAATAATGCGAGAGATCACGGATATCAAACGGCACCTAATAGGTAGCTATATTAATATACCAGACCAAAATCGGAAGGATCGAATAGTATGCGGGTTCGTAAACCAAACGAGTATGGAGACTCGTGTAATATGGTTTAACAAAGCCTACATACTAAAATGAAACCTAACCTAAGTGCTTACAACCCATTACGACACGTTTAGGTAGCTTATGCTACCTTAACGCGTCGTTCGCGTAAAACGCGTTTGGAACGCCTAACATTGTGACCATAAGGTATAACCTCGGAAGGGTACAACTATGGTCACCTAATGTGTTTGGTCGGATCCTAATGATCGACCAAATGGGTCGGGTTCGAAAGTGTAGCGATTGTTTAGATCGCTTACCTTACGACCCTATATAAGTACTAAACTAAAAGTGACGAGCTAAGCATGTTAGAACATGCTTAACTAAGTTTAGAAAACAGGTTTGTTATCAAAACAAACGGTTTTGATACTCATGAGTAGTTTGGTTACAAAATACGCAAGAATGCGCATTTTGGCCGAAACTATGACTCGTCACTGAGCCTAGATAGCGTGGTAATCAGTAGGTATAGTCACTACGGACTATAACCATCGTGATCACGCTCACGTTATGAAGTTCCAGCGAACTTCATGTTGACCATAAGCTGGTCAACGCAGAAAGTCAAACAAAGTTTGACTTTAGCACTAGAAAGCGATTAAAAGGACGAAAGAATACTTACGAAGGGTCCCCGAAAGCTAAACTTGATCCAGGAGCTCAGGTATGAAGCATTGGCATCAACTTAGAGCTCTTTGATCAGTTTTGTGGGTTTTAACACAAATGGGGGGGGGGTATTTATAGGAAAAGCAAGACCGTTAGGATCGTTTCTTGAATATCATGCCACGATCTCATGCGTACACTTGTCAAGATGTTGTGGTATCATATAATGACCCTAACTCCAGAGATTGTGAAAGGGCATTGCCCTTTGGAGTGATTGAAAGGCCAAAATGATCAAAAAAACGAGTTTCTGCATCTGCAGGGCTCATGCGGCCCGCGTCAGCATACAGGCAAAACTCAGGCGGGCCGCCTGGCCTTGTCTGATCTGCACAAATTTCAGTAATGACAGTTTTAGTCCCTGTTGTATATTTAAGCCATTTCCAACACTTCTAAGGCCCATAAAGCCAACTTTAAGGCCCTAAAATGATGCCTAAACATTGTGGACATGAAACATGCTCAAAAATATGTCGGATGTTGGTTCGTTTGGCCGTACGATCGCGATGCTCGGTTAATTACGACGGAATGCGCATAAGCGCGAAAAATGATCCAAATTGCGCGACGAATGGATTTTTCTTATGCCAAACACTAAGGCATAATATAAGTATGCTTACATAAATTTTTGGGTGTCCGGATGTATTCAGAACGTAAGTTATGCGCGAAAGTGCAAACTTGTGCACTTTTTGACATTTTTAGCCCCTGAATGATCCAAAAGTTTGTTTTAGCATACCAAACCCCTCAAAGCCTATTTCTAAGCTATGTAAAGGATATTTATGGTATGTTTAAGTTATGGACATGTTCTGGAATGTTTGTTACAATTCAAATTGGCATACTTTCGCAGTTTGTCAAGTTTAGTCCCTGTAAGCGAATTAACTTGTATTTGCCATACCAAAGCCTTCAAAACTTATTTCTAAGTTATGTAAAGGTTATTAAACTGAGTACGTTTACGCACCAGTTTGCGTATAATTCTCCAGAAAGCGATTTAGAGTTTAAAATCGAACAAAAGCGAAACATGAAAAATGTGAAACACAACCAAACAAACATTGGGATCAAATAACATTGTTTTATTGATAATTGAACTGTTCATAATGATTTTGAGCACGAATGTTACAGTCTCCCCTACTTGTGGAAATTTCGTCCCGAAATTTATTTAGAGGAAACTTGTGGAAAAAGATGCGGATATTTTGCCTTCATTTGATCTTCGCGTTCCCAAGTAAACTCGGGTCCACGTTTAGATTCCCAGCGAACCTTGACCAAAGGAATGCGTTTGCGTTTAAGCCACTTGACTTCACGTTCCATGATTTCTACCGGTTTCTCAATAAATTTCAGTGTTTTATCTACACGAATTTCGTCAAGCGGTATATGGAGGTTCTCATCAGCTAAACACCTCTTGAGATTGCACACGTGAAAGGTTGGATGAACATTTCCAAGTTCAGGAGGTAACTCAAGTCTGTAGGCTACCTTACCGATTCTTTCGACGATCTTGAATGGTCCAACATATCTAGGTGCAAGTTTTCCTTTCTTGCCAAATCTGATCACACCTTTCCAAGGTGAGACCTTAAGCAATACACGATCACCGACTTGAAAATCCAAGGGCTTGCGTTTTAGGTCCGCGTAACTCTTTTGACGGCTTCGAGCTGTCTGAAAGTTATCACGAACTTTCTTAACCTTATCTGTTGTCTCTAAAATGAGGGCAGGTCCAGTAAGTTGAGCCTCGCCAATCTCATTCCAGCAGACTGGTGAACGACATTTTCGACCATAGAGAGCCTCAAAAGGAGCCATGTTGATGCTGGAGTGATAACTGTTGTTGTAGGAGAACTCAATCAACGGAAGATGTGAATCCCAACTACTACCAAAATCGAATCACACAAGCTCTAAGCATATCCTCCAGTCTCTGGATTGTTCTTTCAGATTGGCCATCCGTTTGTGGGTGATAAGCTGTGCTCAGATTTAGTTGGGACCCCATAGCAGATTGCATGGTTCTCCAAAAATGAGAAGTGAAACGAGCATCTCTGTCAGAAATGATGTTCAAGGGAACACCATGTCGAGCTACAATTTCATCCACGTAGATTTGAGCAAGTTTGTCAGCTGAAAAATCCTCACGGATTGGCAAGAAATGCGCTGATTTGGTAAGACGATCAACAACTACCCAGATGGCATCGTGACCTTTCTTTGTGCGTGGGAGTTTAGTAATGAGATCCATGGTAATGTTTTCCCATTTCCAAACTGGGATCTCTGGTTGCTCCAATAAACCGGAAGGACGCTGATGTTCAGCCTTAACCTTAAGACAAGTAAGGCATTTTGATACATATAAGGCAATGTCTTTCTTCATACCAGGCCACCAATACTGAATACGAAGATCCTTATACATCTTATCTGAGCCAGGATGAATAGAATAACGAGACTTATGGGCTTCATCCATAAGCAAGGTATGAAGGTTATCTTGGCTCGGGACCCACAAACGGTCCATGAAGTAATACGATCCATTGTCCTTCAATTCTAGAGCAGGTGTTATGTGATAAGGAAATTCCTTATCCATCAAACCTTGCGAAACACAAGACTGTTGAGCCTGAGAAATACGGGCTTGGATATCGGATTGAGCTTGAATAACAGATTGGACACGAACACAATGAAGCTTAGTACGTTCCTTACGACTCAATGCATCGGCTACGACATTCGCCTTACCAGGATGGTAGCGAATTTCACAGTCATAGTCCTTTAGAAGCTCCACCCAACGTCTTTGCCTCATGTTGAGTTCCTTCTGATTGAAGATATGTTGAAGACTTTTGTGGTCTGTGAAAACCACACATTTTGTACCGTACAGGTAGTGTCTCCAAATCTTAAGAGCGAAGACAACTGCACCCAACTCAAGATCATGAGTGGTGTAGTTCTTCTCATACCTTCAACTGCCTCGATGCGTATGCTATGACTTTGTTTCTTTGCATCAGGACGCAGCCAAGACCTAATTTAGATGCGTCACAATAAACGACGAAATCATCATTGCCCTCAGGCAAAGTTAGAACAGGCGCGTCGCAAAGTTTTTGCTTCAAAGTCAGAAACGCTTCCTCTTGCTTGAATCCCCAATCAAAGGGCTTGTTCTTCTGAGTTAGAGCAGTTAGAGGAACTGCAATCTTCGAGAAATTTTCTATAAAGCGGCGGTAATAACCCGCAAGACCAAGAAAAGAACGAACTTCAGTAGGAGTAGTAGGCGTATCCCAATCCTTAATCGCACTGATCTTGGAGGGATCTACATGAATACCTTGTTTGTTGACAATATGTCCTAAGAATTGAACTTCTTTAAGCCAGAATTCACACTTGGAGAATTTGGCGAAAAGTTGCACTTTCTTTAGGAGTTCCAAAGTAAGACGAAGATGTTGCTCGTGATCAGCTCGCGTCTTATAATATATCAAAATGTCATCAATGAAAACGATGATGAACTTATCCAAATAAGGTTTGCAGACCCTATTCATCAAGTCCATGAAAACAGCAGGAGCATTAGTCAAACCGAATGGCATGACTGTGAACTCATAATGCCCATAGCGAGTGCGGAATGCTGTCTTTGGAATATCTTCTTCATGCACACGGAGTTGATGATATCCAGATCGCAGATCAATCTTTGAAAAATAAGAAGCGCCTTGCAATTGATCAAAGAGATCATCTATGCGAGGTAGGGGATATCGATTCTTGATGGTAAGTTTGTTAAGCTCACGATAATCGATACACATCCTAAAAGATCCATCATTCTTCTTGACAAAGAGAACAGGAGCACCCCAAGGTGAAAAGCTAGGACGGATAAAACCTTTGTCAGAGAGTTCCTGAAGCTGCTTAGACAATTCTTGCATCTCAGACGGTGCAAGACGATATGGAGCTCTGGCAATGGGATTTGCACCAGGTACGAGGTCAATGCGGAACTCGACATGGCGTGCTGGAGGTAGACCAGGTAAATCTTTAGGGAATACCTCAGAATAATCCCGAACAACAGGAATGTCTTGAATAGATTTACCTTTGCCCTTATCTGCTACGACATGTGCCAAAAATGCCACATAGTTCTTCCGCAGATACTTCCGAGCTTTAAAACAAGACATGAGTTTGAGACCACCAGCAGGTTTCTCACCACGAACCTGTAGGATCTCACCTGACGAAAGCGGCATGCGTATGATCTTCTCAAAACAAACTATCTCTGCGTGATACTTGGCTAACCAATCCATACCCACAATAACGTCGAAGCTTCCAAGTTGCATAGGCGTGAGGTCAATAGGAAAAAGATGGTTGTTAAGGTTCAACTGTCAGTTGCGGAGAACAGAATCAAGAACAATGGGTTCACCGCTCGCCACTTCTACTGTCAATGGTTTACCTAGTTTCGTTCTAGACACTCGAAGCAATGGTTCAAAAGATAACGACACAAAACTCTTATCGGCACCCGAATCAAAAAGAACAGATGCTGGCTGATTATTAATAAAGAACGTACCGTTCACCACATTATCATCTGCTTGTGCCTCTTGTGCGTCCATGTTGAAGACTCGACCTCGAGCCTGAGCCTGATTCTGGTTTGCATTCTGGTTGGCTAGCCTTCGGCACCGGTTTCTGTAATGGGTCAGATCCCCACAGTTATAACAAGCACCTGGTGGGTAGTGTGGTCGTGCAGCTTGACCCTGTTGCTGAGCAGGAGGCTGAGCAACTTGTTGAGCCGGGTTCTGAACTGCTTGATTTTGAGCAAACCGACAAACATCGGCAAGATGACCTGACTTCCCACAGTTAGTACAGAAACGGCACTGATGTTGCGGCTGATGGTGACTGTTGCATCTATTGCACAAAGGTGCATTCCCTGAATAGGGCTTCTTCGCTGGAGGCTTTGCGGGTTGGTTGGGAGCTGCCTGGTTAGCTTGGGCAGTGACAGCATAGTTTTGGGAAGCCTTACGCTTCCTTGCCCTTTTCGATGAACCAGAATCCTTTCCATTCTTGTTTTGACCTTTCTTGGTATCTTCCTTGTCAGACGACTGTTTCTTGCCCTTGTCACCCTTCCTGTGTAATTTATTCTTCCGAATCTGCGACTCAGTCAATGTCGCTGATAACTCGATCGCCTGACGGAGTGTGGTAGGGTCACTACCAGTAATGATGTCTTGTCCCGAGTCAGGCAGGCCATCGATGTACCTTTCGATAGCCTTGTCGAGTGGGGCAACCATAGTCGGGCAAAGCAGACTCAACTCCTCAAACCTATCAGTATATGCCCTGTGCTCGCCACTATCTTGTTTCAAATCATCAAACTCCTTCTCCAACGCTCGTTGTTCATGACGAGGACAAAACTCCCTTATCATAAGAGGTCTAAGTTCAGCCCATGTCTGAGCTAGAGCAACTTCTGCACCACGGTCTCTCATTACCCCATTCCACCATGTAAGAGCCCTCTTCTGAAACACGCTCGAAGAAAACTCGACCTTGCGATTATCCGGACACTGAACGTGGCGAAAAGTATTCTCAATGCTCTCGAACCATTGAAGAAGCCCAGTTGCTCCCTCAGAACCACTAAACTTGAGTGGTTTAGCCGAGTTAAAATTCTTGAAATTGCATGGAGCATTGTTGTTGTTGTTGGCTTGGTTCCATTGAGCAAAGAGATTTGGGAATTGAGTAGCCATTTGCTGCGCAATAATTTCTGCCAGCTCGGCAGTAGCTATCTGGTTTTCGCGTCGAGGAGGTATTCTAAAAGAGGAAAACATGAAAGGAAACGAGTGAGATGATTCGATGAAGAGGATGAAATGAAACAAAATCAACAAAAGCAAGGATGGTGGTTACGCATCGCAAAGCAAACAAGCGACACGCAATGTCTAGTCAAAGTAAAAGGGTCAAAAAATAATGTATCGTGAAGACATGTTCGCCTATAAGTGAACACTCACCCCAAGAGTTCCCAGGTAAGAGTGACTGGTCCGATTATGTGGATTTGTACGAACACTCTAGCCTTAGACAGAAAACTCAGGGTACAGGCATTCACTCTTCCAGTTTGCACGTGTTCACACTATTAAAACCCAAAACTTCGACGAGATTTTGAAAATTCAAAAGGGTTTAAAACCATATAACAGAGGGTTCAAAACCTAGTAATCAATCATCCTAGAATAGATGATTAATTTTCAAAGCAGATTCGGAATCGAAGTTCCCGTTGTGGTTATCACCTAAGGATAGGTGAAGTGTATGTTTTAAAATCTAAACACAAGATAACTTGTGTTTGGGTCCTAGAAAGTTATAGTCTAGGTCAAAGCATTACTAATAACCTAATTCCCTATAACCATTGGCTCTGATACCAACTCTTCTATCACACCCCGGCCGCGTATAACACGCAACCGCGGCGGAAACGCCGGGGAGTGTTGGGACAGAATTAATTGTTTCATAACCATGGCATACAAAGTTGTATTTTATTTATAAACAAGAGTGTTATATTGTCTTAAACAGGAAACAAAGAGTTCATAACATAATTAAACTAATCTATCTTCATTTTTAGTGATGATCATCACTAGGGGACTAACAGAAGGCAAGAATTCGAGATCTCAAGATACGTATATTTTAGAATTGTGCCAAATAAAAAGGACTGGTGTCAACTGGTCAGTTAAGGACTATGGTCCCGTGGAAGTAAGCAAGGTTTCGGGGACGAAACCTTCTTTAAGGGGGGTAGACTTGTAACACCCCAAATTCTCGTATGTCCTAAAAGTATAATGTATAGTGATGTTCTAACAGATTAAAATGGGAAACATATATATATAGAATTATGTCAAAATAAAAGTTAGTAAAAGAAAGATGATTAAGTTAGAAAGTAAATTACCAAAGTGAATAGGGATTAAATGATGAGGGACTAGATGTGTAAATATTGTTATAAACATGATAAAAAAAAAGAAACCAGACTTGAGTCTGGTGTGCGATCGTGAGAAGACCAGGAGGGACTCCTTCCCTCTCAAAACCCTAAATCTTTAAAACTCCATCAATTGAAAGCCAAATTAGTGAACAATCGAATGCATGAGCTAAGAATTCTGATTATCTAAGTATTCTTGATCTCAAGTAAGTGAAATTTCTTGATTTGATGATGTTTGATTATGTGGGTTTAATGTAATTAGTGAATGTAATGCAAACATTTAGAACGATTAATGGTTGCTATGAATGTCTAGACACCAATAGATGCTAAATTTCGAATATGAGCATGATTAGGGCAAAACCCACTTGCATGTCAAGTAATGGTTAGAAATTGTGAAGTTTTACATGTTAAATTGATTGTTGTTGATGAAATTGTAGTGAATAATGGATTTGGAACCATATGTTCATGGTCAAAATAGGAAATTAAAGATTAGGGTAATGATTTTTATTATTATGAAAGAATTAGTTGATCTATTTGATGAATTTAGGATGAATGTGTTATAAATACTTGTACATCATGCTTAGTAAGTAGTACGCACACCAATTGTTCGATGAAATGTCTAAAAGAAAATAATAAGTGAAATTCCTGCAAATAATGAGTATAGAGATATAGTTCATGTGAAGGTTATGTAGGAATAATGTTGAGTATGCTTTATGCTTGGTTGAATGGATTAACAAAGGTCAAATATGAGATGTGAAATTGATATGATTGTTCATATGTATAAGTAAATATGCTAATAAGAATGCAAATGCAATGACATGAATGTGTAGGAATCATGTCAAAATGGTTGAGAGCATGGAAGGCTAACGGGCTAAGAAGACTCAAGTAAAACAAACGCAAATACGGACGCACAAGGTAAGTGAATCCCGAACTTACACTTTAGATGTAAAATGTATTGTAGTACGATGATTAAACGTGTGAGAAAGTATGAGACAATGGAAGTAATAAGGTAAGTTTACGGTAAATGAGTCGAAAGTAGTTAAGAAATAGTTTCTATTAAGTATAGGTAAGAAGGAATCTTACGTGATGATATTATGCATAAAGGTGAAATAAGTAGTTATACGCGTAGGTATGGGTCTAATTGTAAGTAAACAATTGGGATTCATAAGAGAGAATGACTATGAACACGTAAGTATGGATAATTATGTGTATACAATTTACATGTATAGATGGGTGTGTTTAGGATTACAAGTAATATGTGTAGAATGTAAATTTGTAAGTACATGTACAAATAGAAAAGGGTATGTATGCATGTATCGGAAGATAGTTATATGTATAAATGAATGAGACTTGTTATGCGTATACATTGATATGTTCGTATGAATGAAATCTAAAGATGCTAACCGTTTTCCTATTTAGAATGAAATAGGGAATGCAGGTATACTCGTGATGGAAGTTGAAGGTAGGCGCCAAAATCCAATGCGGGTGGTTTGAATGGATGGATGAATGGACTAACATAAGCGAGAGCATGATATGTTAAAGCCTAATTATGCATGTTTAAATTTTATATATGATGACACCGATTGCTAATGATGTGATTGTACGTGGTGTCTGCAGGTTGTACAGAACTGTGGATTCTCACCATGGAGTGTAAAAGGTTGAAGATCGAGTCAAGAGATGGATTGTATATGTGGGCGCATGGTCACGTAATTTAATAGTAGTATGTCCGATTTTTATAAATTTATAGAAAGCATTAATGTATTTAAGGTAAAAGAGTGAATTAATGTATTTCTAAGTATGTTAGAATGAATATGATGAAAGAAAATTTTTAAGTTCGTATTTCCGCTGCGACTTTTGGTTAAAACGTGTTAGGGCGTTACAAGTTGGTATCAGAGCCTAGGTTTGAGCGAAATCAAGTACAAATGAGTGAGTACTTGAACTCAAACCTGTGTGCTCTTGTGACTATTAACCCGTACAATCCAAGACTCGATCAAGACCGAAAGGTAAGATTTAATATAAGTAAGTATGTGAGAAGTTACTAATAATGATGAATATTGAAAGGTGAGCTTGATGGATAATGGGGATGTTCCGCAGTCGCAAGCTAGTACGAAAGCTAAGGTGTGTGGTATGTCAGGAAAATGGACCCCAGGTACACAAATTTTAAAAATTTGCAAGCATTAGTATGTAGCATACCCTTATATATGAGGGTGAAATCCTCGAAGGATTCATATGAGTGTGGCACGAACTTAAGACCGGTTCCTGGATATAAAGTGCTAATTCTCATGAAGGCACGAGACTAGTGTGTGGATTGCACGCCTGGCCAGTGTGCAAAAAGCATAGGACGCTCTTGAGACCATGAGAGACACCACGTGTATGTCCGGACGAACTGGGATGGGGGTCGTGTGGGAGGGAAAAAGGGGTCCAACGATTCTTTAAGAATCGGGTTGAACATGAGAAAGAAAGAAAAGAATGGAAAGTATGAGTGAAAGGTTTGAATTCGTGAATGAATTCAAACATGAATGGAAAGGAAAGAATGGAAGGTATGAATGAAAGTTTGAATGCGTAGGTGAATGCGGATCAAATTTATAAAGAATGGAAAGAAGGAACAAACGGATCAAGTTCGCGGAAAAAGTATAATTCGATGCAAGGTAAGTAAAGTTTACGCTCATTTCGTAGAATGCTTATTTGTTTTATGGGTGGTAAGTACGATAAGGTGAATTGGAAATACGAGGTTCCGACACGAAATGATACGGGTCGGAATGAGTGAAAATGATGAAGACCATGCTTAATGGTAAAAAGGGGTAAAATGGTAATTTAGCCATGGAATGACGAAGGTACAATGAGTTTTATAAGATTTTGATATGATGTATGCCATAATGAAAATATAAGGGTAAAACGGTAAATTAGTTATGTGTAGGTAAGTGTATAGGGAAATTCAAAAAGGGCACCCTATGGCGTAAGCAATGATGGGTTGAATGTGTAAGGGAAAGGTTTAAAGATTATGACCATATGGTGAAAATCTGTAATGAGTCAAATGAGAGAATTAGTAAGTAAATACTACTTTAATTTCAATGCAAAAGGTTTGGGTCGTTTAGACCAAATGGATCAATTAATGATGATATAATCATTTGACGATGATGACTAATGAACGTTCGTTGAGTTTTATGTTCACAGGATGGATAGCGTATGGAAAGTTCGTTGCTATTATTTAGTAATTAAAAATGCAAGGTACTTAATCGGGTCAATGCTTTGACTCGGGGTCAGGTATGTGTAAGTAAAATTTTAGTAAAGATGTGTGATTTTGGTCAATTACGTAGTTGAAAGTCCCTTGTCGTAAAAGAAGGGCTAAAATTGACCAAAAAGCCCTCGAAAGGCAATTTGGGTAAACGACCCTTAAAGGTTGTTTGGAAATAAGTTTTATAAATGAATAAACCTTTTTGGTCGCGAAGAGGTGAAAGGTATGTGCCCTTTTGCTTAATGCCTTGTAATGGGCATTTTTCGTAAATTGTCAAACCGAGGGGTAAAATGTGGAATATTAGATTTTAGCAAGGTAGATCCACCACGGATATAGTTGTGGTGGAAAACGAAAGAAGTCGTAGTGTGAAAGTAGGAGGCATGAAAAGCTAGAAGCGAATAAAGGTGATCCATACTTAAAACAGACTTAAATACCCTTAACGGGTCAAAATAGACATATGAGCGAAAACGGGTTTAAGAATGTATATAAACCCGTGATATGAGCCTAGTACGATAGACAATGTTAAAATTAGGGGGTTCATGAGAAAATTGGGATCAAACAAACGTGTTTGTTTGATAAGTGCATAAACGGGTCGAATAATTCTTAAATGAATATTAAGCCGAAAGCTTGTAAGTTAAGAATTTTTCTTAATCCGGGCATGGGATTTTGAGTCCATATGAAAGAGGACTAAATTTTGGGCATATAGGAAGAAACGGGAGGTTGAACGGGTAAATGGTTCAAAAGTTATGCGCGTTTAAGTATGCAAGAACGACGGAAAAATCTGCTGATGTGCAGGTTCCACCGTAAATTACGGTGGGTACCGTAATTTACGGTGGGTACTGGGGATGAATGCTTGCACCGTAAGACAGGGGGTTTTCACCGTAACAAGGTTGCTACCGTAAGTTACGGTAGTACCGTAATTTACGGTGGAGGTCAAAATTGAGCAAATATGTATGTGACATTGTGTAATCATTTTGGGATGCACTTTTTGGCCGAAATCAAGTTCAGCTCGACCCCAGCCAGGGGCTCTGCCCCTTGGACCCCGCCAGGGGCTGCCGCCCCTTGGACCCCACTTCTCTCAGGGGCGCTGCCCCCGAACCCCCGTTAGTATAGAATGGTATGTACGCAAGTATGAAGTAATGTATGAAAGATATGCACGAATGAAGTTACATAGTAATGTATGCACGTATGAGATTATGTATGATTGTACACACGTATGTAGAAGATGTAGGAATGTATGTACGTATGAAGATGCGTATGTAGGTAAGTACGAATGTATGCATGAGTATATGTGTAAATGTAGGGATGAAGTAATGTATGAACGTATGTGGATATGTATGAAGTAGGCATGAATGTATGTACATATGCATAAGGAAAGAATTATCGTCCATGAAGGTATGAGGGGTATGTATGAATGTACGCATGTACGTAGAGGTGTAGGAATGTATGCACGTATGTAAGTATGTATGAATGTATGCAAAAACATATGAATGTATGTAAGTATGAATGAATGAATGAATGTAAGTACGTATAAGGGTAGGTATAAACGTATACACATATGTAGATATGTATGAATGAATGTATATATGTATGCACGTGGGGAAGCATGTGCGTATGTACGATTTAGATACGTTCAAGTATTAACGTTATTAACCGTGTTTCCGTTGAGAAAGCAATGTAATGCAGGCACGAGAACATTGGATGCATGAGGAATTGAAGTTGATCTCAGAAAGGGTAAAGTTACGTTATGTTACGAATTGAACCAATTATGAACCTTGTAAGGGTTTTATGAGTACGAATATGTTATCATGTCTAAAGTGTTGAAGTGTTATGCGTGTTCCGTCCAAGTTGTTTGTTTTGATGGGTTAACTTACCATTTTGTCTAGTAAATGTTAATTAGTAAGTGTCTAGTTTGTTAGTAAGAAGTTTGGATCCTAAACTTTTGTGTAGTTTGTACAAAACGTTCATGGCGAACCTTATATGATCTTAACCTTTGTTATGTTGGAAAGTGTCGTAGTATTAATTATAATGGTATTGTTAAAAAACAGGGAGAAAAGTACTTACTACGAACGGGTCATGTCAAAATTTTGTAAAATTGTAAGAATTTTATGTTGTTGGTCGAATGAGAAAAATTTGGGCGTTTCCCATGTACAGTATAATGCTGATACAAATCAGAAATTTGTGAAGGAGATTGGGTGAATAATCACCAAGATAAACAAAAGAATTAAATGAATAAGATAACCGTTGATGTAAATATAAGAAGGATGAAGCGACATGCTGTAAGTATGCTCGGATTAGAAGTAAGTACAAAGCATACTCTAATATGTAATGACCCGACATGAACAGGTCAAACAAGCGAAAATGATATGTTAGGGAGTGGTCATGCACTGACCTGTTACAAATGGGTTAAACAAACCAAAGTTTTAAAGAAACTAGAAATGGGATTGAATGTGCACAAAGGAATAAAGCTTGTATGAATTTATGTATGTATGTATGTATACATGTGCGAATGTATTCATGAAGGTATGTATGTATGTATGTATATATGTAGGAACATACATGTAAATGTAAGTATATGAGTATTATACTTGATTTAAGAAAGTAATAATAGGACGTATAGTTATATATGTTTATGAATGAGACCCTTTTTATAAGATATGAGTGAATTCTTGCCATGGTGTGTGTTGTGAATGAAATGAGTGAATAGCCAAGTAGTGATGATCATCACTAGGGGACTAACATAAGGCAAGAATTCGAGATCTCAAGATACGTATATTTTAGAATTGTGCCAAATAAAAAGGACTGGTGTCAACTGGTCAGTTAAGGACTATGGTCCCGTGGAAGTAAGCAAGGTTTCGGGGACGAAACCTTCTTTAAGGGGGGTAGACTTGTAACACCCCAAATTCTCGTATGTCCTAAAAGTATAATGTATAGTGATGTTCTAACAGATTAAAATGGGAAACATATATATATAGAATTATGTCAAAATAAAAGTTAGTAAAAGAAAGATGATTAAGTTAGAAAGTAAATTACCAAAGTGAATAGGGATTAAATGATGAGGGACTAGATGTGTAAATATTGTTATAAACATGATAAAAAAAAAAAAGAAACCAGACTTGAGTCTGGTGTGCGATCGTGAGAAGACTAGGAGGGACTCCTTCCCTCTCAAAACCCTAAATCTTTAAAACTCCATCAATTGAAAGCCAAATTAGTGAACAATCGAATGCATGAGCTAAGAATTCTGATTATCTAAGTATTCTTGATCTCAAGTAAGTGAAATTTCTTGATTTGATGATGTTTGATTATGTGGGTTTAATGTAATTAGTGAATGTAATGCAAACATTTAGAACGATTAATGGTTGCTATGAATGTCTAGACACCAATAGATGCTAAATTTCGAATATGAGCATGATTAGGGCAAAACCCACTTGCATGTCAAGTAATGGTTAGAAATTGTGAAGTTTTACATGTTAAATTGATTGTTGTTGATGAAATTGTAGTGAATAATGGATTTGGAACCATATGTTCATGGTCAAAATAGGAAATTAAAGATTAGGGTAATGATTTTTATTATTATGAAAGAATTAGTTGATCTATTTGATGAATTTAGGATGAATGTGTTATAAATACTTGTACATCATGCTTAGTAAGTAGTACGCACACCAATTGTTCGATGAAATGTCTAAAAGAAAATAATAAGTGAAATTCCTGCAAATAATGAGTATAGAGATATAGTTCATGTGAAGGTTATGTAGGAATAATGTTGAGTATGCTTTATGCTTGGTTGAATGGATTAACAAAGGTCAAATATGAGATGTGAAATTGATATGATTGTTCATATGTATAAGTAAATATGCTAATAAGAATGCAAATGCAATGACATGAATGTGTAGGAATCATGTCAAAATGGTTGAGAGCATGGAAGGCTAACGGGCTAAGAAGACTCAAGTAAAACAAACGCAAATACGGACGCACAAGGTAAGTGAATCCCGAACTTACACTTTAGATGTAAAATGTATTGTAGTACGATGATTAAACGTGTGAGAAAGTATGAGACAATGGAAGTAATAAGGTAAGTTTACGGTAAATGAGTCGAAAGTAGTTAAGAAATAGTTTCTATTAAGTATAGGTAAGAAGGAATCTTACGTGATGATATTATGCATAAAGGTGAAATAAGTAGTTATACGCGTAGGTATGGGTCTAATTGTAAGTAAACAATTGGGATTCATAAGAGAGAATGACTATGAACACGTAAGTATGGATAATTATGTGTATACAATTTACATGTATAGATGGGTGTGTTTAGGATTACAAGTAATATGTGTAGAATGTAAATTTGTAAGTACATGTACAAATAGAAAAGGGTATGTATGCATGTATCAGAAGATAGTTATATGTATAAATGAATGAGACTTGTTATGCGTATACATTGATATGTTCGTATGAATGAAATCTAAAGATGCTAACCGTTTTCCTATTTAGAATGAAATAGGGAATGCAGGTATACTCGTGATGGAAGTTGAAGGTAGGCGCCAAAATCCAATGCGGGTGGTTTGAATGGATGGATGAATGGACTAACATAAGCGAGAGCATGATATGTTAAAGCCTAATTATGCATGTTTAAATTTTATATATGATGACACCGATTGCTAATGATGTGATTGTACGTGGTGTCTGCAGGTTGTACAGAACTGTGGATTCTCACCATGGAGTGTAAAAGGTTGATGATCGAGTCAAGAGATGGATTGTACATGTGGGCGCATGGTCACGTAATTTAATAGTAGTATGTCCGATTTTTATAAATTTATAGAAAGCATTAATGTATTTAAGGTAAAAGAGTGAATTAATGTATTTCTAAGTATGTTAGAATGAATATGATGAAAGAAAATTTTTAAGTTCGTATTTCCGCTGCGACTTTTGGTTAAAACGTGTTAGGGCGTTACAAAGTACGCACATAATGGGCATACATAGCATGAAATGTAATGTAAAGCAATGTACTAAGTACGCACACAATGGGCATACATAGCATGAAATGTAATGAAATCATATACTATAATGTACTAACGAACATAGCAGGTATATGATGTGAAAACATGGAAAGCATGAAAGTAACAAGTAGGCACATGTGTTTCACCCCAAAATGTTTGGAAAACAGTAAAAGAGGGGTTCAATGTACTCACATAAACTCCTCGAAAACATGTAAAAGATGGGGTTCTATGTACTCACCTGAGATTGCTTAGAAGTCCTTGTGTAATAACCAAATAATGCTAGAGATCACGGATATCAAACGACACCTAATAGGTAGCTATATTAATATACCGGGCCAAAATCGGAAGGATCGGATAGTATGCGGGTTCGTAAACCAAACGAGTATGGAGACTCGTGTAATATGGTTTAACAAAGCCTACATACTAAAATGAAACCTAACCTAAGTGCTTACGACCCATTACGACCCGTTTAGGTAGCTTATGCTACCTTAACGCGTCGTTCGCGTAAAACGCGTTTGGAACGCCTAACATCGTGACCATAAGGTATAACCTCGGAAGGTTACAGCTATGGTCACCTAATGTGTTTGGTCGGATCCTAATGATCGACCAAATGGGTCGGGTTCGAAAGTGTAGCGATTGTTTAGATCGCTTACCTTACGACCCTATATAAGCACTAAACTAAAAGTGATGAGCTAAGCATGTTAGAACATGCTTAACTAAGTTTAGAAAACAGGTTTGGTATCAAAACAAACGGTTTTGATACTCACGAGTAGTTTGGTTACAAAATACGCAAGAATGCGCATTTTGGCCGAAACTATGACTCGTCACTGAGCCTAGATAGCGTGGTAATCAGTAGGTATAGTCACTACGGACTATAACCATCGTGATCACGCTCACGTTATGAAGTTCCAACGAACTTCGTGTTGACCATAAGCTGGTCAACGCAGAAAGTCAAACAAAGTTTGACTTTAGCACTAGAAAGCGTTAAAAGGACGAAAGAATACTTACGAAGGGTCCCCGAAAGCTAAACTTGATCCAGGAGCTCAGGTATGAAGCAATGGCATCAACTTAGAGCTCTTTGATCAGTTTTGTGGGTTTTAACACAAATTGGGGGGGGGGGGGTATTTATAGGAAAAGCAATACCGTTAGGATCGTTTCTTGAATATCGTGCCACGATCTCATGCGTACACTTGTCAAGATGTTGTGGTATCATATAATGACCCTAACTCCAGAGATTGTGAAAGGGCATTGCCCTTTGGAGTGATTGAAAGGCCAAAATGATCAAAAAAACGAGTTTCTGCATCTGCAGGGCTCATGCGGCCCGCGTCAGCATACAGGCAAAACTCAGGCGGGCCACCTGGCCTTGTCTGATCTGCACAACTTTCAGTAATGACAGTTTTAGTCCCTGTTGTATATTTAAGCCATTTCCAACACTTCTAAGGCCCGTAAAGCCAACTTTAAGGCCCTAAAATGATGCCTAAACATTGTGGACATGAAACATGCTCAAAAATATGTCGGATGTTGGTTCGTTTGGCCGTACGATTGCGATGTTCGGTTAATTACGACGGAATGCGCATAAGCGCGAAAAATGATCCAAATTGCGCGACGAATGGATTTTTCTCATGCCAAACACTAAGGCATAATATAAGGATGCTTACATAAATTTTTGGATATCCGGATGTATTCAGAACGTAAGTTATGCGCAAAAGTGCAAACTTGTGCACTTTTTGACATTTTTAGCCCCTGAATGATCCAAAAGTTTGTTTTAGCATACCAAACCCCTCAAAGCCTATTTCTAAGATATGTAAAGGATATTTATGGTATGTTTAACTTATGGACATGTTCCGGAATGTTTGTTACAGTTCAAATTGGCATACTTTCGCAGTTTGTCAAGTTTAGTCCATGTAAGCTAATTAACTTGTTTTTGCCATACCAAAGCCTTCGAAACTTATTTCTTAGTTATGTAAAGGTTATTTAAGGTATGTTGAGTATATGTTGATGTTCCGGAGTATTTGTCGCATTAAACTGAGTACGTTTACGCACCAGTTTGCGTATAATGCTCCAGAAAGCGATGTAGAGTTTAAAATCGAACAAAAGTCAAAACATGAAAAATGTAAAACACAACCAAACAAACATTGGGATCAAATAACATTGTTTTATTGATAATTGAACTGTTCATAATGATTTTGAGCACGAATGTTACAGTCTCCCCTACTTGTGGAAATTTCGTCCCGAAATTTATTTAGAGGAAACTCGTGGAAAAAGATGCGGATATTTTGCCTTCATTTGATCTTCGCGTTCCCAAGTAAACTCGGGTCCACGTTTAGATTCCCAGCGAACCTTGACCAAAGGAATGCGCTTGCGTTTAAGCCACTTGACTTCACGTTCCATGATTTCTACCGGTTTCTCAATAAATTTCAGTGTTCTATCAACACGAATTTCGTCAAGCGGTATGTGGAGGTTCTCATCAGCTAAACACCTCTTGAGATTGGACACGTGAAAGGTTGGATGAACATTTCCAAGTTCAGGAGGTAACTCAAGTCTGTAGGCTACCTTACCGATTCTTTCGACGATCTTGAATGGTCCAACGTATCTAGGTGCAAGTTTTCCTTTCTTTCCAAATCTGATCACACCTTTCCAAGGTGAGACCTTAAGCAATACACGATCACCGACTTGAAAATCCAAGAGCTTGCGTTTTAGGTCCGCGTAACTCTTTTGACGGCTTCTAGCTGTCTGAAGGTTATCACGAACTTTCTTAACCTTATCTGTTGTCTCTAAAATGAGGGCAGGTCCAGTAAGCTGAGCCTCGCCAATCTCATTCCAGCAGACTGATGAACGACATTTTCGACCATAGAGAGGCTCGAAAGGAGCCATGTTGATGCTGGAGTGATAACTGTTGTTGTAGGAAAACTCAATCAACGGAAGATGTGAATCCCAACTACCACCAAAATCGATCACACAAGCTCTAAGCATATCCTCCAGTGTCTGGATTGTTCTTTCAGATTGGCCATCCGTTTGTGGGTGATAAGCTGTGCTCAGATTAAGTTGGGACCCCATAGCAGATTGCATGGTTCTCCAAAAATGAGAAGTGAAACGAGCATCTCTTTCAGAAATGATGTTCAAGGGCACACCATGTCGAGCTACAATTTCATCCACGTAGATTTGAGCAAGTTTGTCAGCCGAAAAATCCTCACGGATTGGCAAGAAATGCGCTGATTTGGTAAGACGATCAACAACTACCCAGATGGCATCGTGACCTTTCTTTGTGCGTGGGAGTTTAGTAATGAGATCCATGGTAATGTTTTCCCATTTCCAAACTGGGATCTCTGGTTGCTCCAATAAACCGGAAGGACGCTGATGTTCAGCCTTAACCTTAAGACAAGTAAGGCATTTTGATACATATAAGGCAATGTCTTTCTTCATACCAGGCCACCAATACTGAATACGAAGATCCTTATACATCTTATCTGAGCCAGGATGAATAGAATAACGAGACTTATGGGCTTCATCCATAAGCAAGGTAAGAAGGTTATCTTGGCTCGGGATCCACAAACGGTCCATGAAGTAATACGATCCATTGTCCTTCAATTCTAGAGCAGGTGTTATGTGATAAGGAAATTCCTTATCCATCAAACCTTGCGAAACACAAGACTGTTGAGCCTGAGAAATACGGGCTTGGATATCGGATTGAGCTTGAATAACAGATTGGACACGAACACAATGAAGCTTAGTACGTTCCTTATGACTCAATGCATCGGCTACGACCTTCGCCTTACCAGGATGGTAGCGAATTTCGCAGTCATAGTCGTTTAGAAGCTCCACCCAACGTCTTTGCCTCATGTTGAGTTCCTTCTGATTGAAGATATGTTGAAGACTTTTGTGGTCTGTGAAAACCACACATTTTGTACCGTACAAGTAGTGTCTCCAAATCTTAAGAGCGAAGACAACTGCACCCAACTCAAGATCATGAGTGGTGTAGTTCTTCTCATACCTTCAACTGCCTCGATGCGTATGCTATGACTTTGTTTCTTTGCATCAGGACGCAGCCAAGACCTAATTTAGATGTGTCGCAAGAAACGACGAAATCATCATTGCCCTCAGGCAAAGTTAGAACAGGCGCGTCGCAAAGTTTTTGCTTCAAAGTCAGAAACGCTTCCTCTTGCTTGAATCCCCAATCAAAGGGCTTGTTCTTCTGAGTTAGAGCAGTTAGAGGAACTGCAATCTTCGAGAAATTTTCTATGAAGCGGCGGTAATAACCCGCAAGACCAAGAAAAGAACGAACTTCAGTAGGAGTAGTAGGCGTATCCCAATCCTTAATCGCACTGATCTTGGAGGGATCTACATGAATACCTTGTTTGTTGACAATATGTCCTAAGAATTGAACTTCTTTAAGCCAGAATTCACACTTGGAGAATTTGGCGAAAAGTTGCTCTTTCTTTAGGAGTTCCAAAGTAAGACGAAGATGTTGCTCGTGATCAGCTCGCGTCTTAGAATATATCAAAATGTCATCAATGAAAACGATGATGAACTTATCCAAATAAGGTTTGCAGACCCTATTCATCAAGTCCATGAAAACAGCAGGAGCATTAGTCAAACCGAATGGCATGACTGTGAACTCATAATGCCCATAGCGAGTGCGGAATGCTGTCTTTGGAATATCTTCTTCATGCACACGGAGTTGATGATATCCAGATCGCAGATCAATCTTTGAAAAATAAGAAGCGCCTTGCAATTGATCAAAGAGATCATCTATGCGAGGTAGGGGATATCGATTCTTGATGGTAAGTTTGTTAAGCTCACGATAATCGATACACATCCTAAAAGATCCATCATTCTTCTTGACAAAGAGAACGGGAGCACCCCAAGGTGAAAAGCTAGGACGGATAAAACCTTTGTCAGAGAGTTTCTGAAGCTGCTTAGACAATTCTTGCATCTCAGACGGTGCAAGACAATATGGAGCTCTGGCAATGGGATTTGCACCAGGTACGAGGTCAATGCGGAACTCGACTTGGCGTGCTGGAGGTAGACCAGGTAAATCTTCAAGGAATACCTCAGAATAATCCCGAACAACAGGAATGTCTTGAATAGATTTACCTTTGCCCTTATCTGCTACGACATGTGCCAAAAATGCCACATAGTTCTTCCGCAGATACTTCCGAGCTTTAAAACAAGACATGAGTTTGAGACCACCAGCAGGTTTCTCACCACGAACCTGTAGGATCTCACCTGACGAAAGCGGCATGCGTATGATCTTCTCAAAACAAACTATCTCTGCGTGATACTTGGCTAACCAATCCATACCCACAATAACGTCGAAGCTTCCAAGTTGCATAGGCGTGAGGTCAATAGGAAAAAGATGGTTGTTAAGGTTCAACTGTCAGTTGCGGAGAACAGAATCAAGAACAATGGGTTCACCGCTCGCCACTTCTACTGTCAATGGTTTACCTAGTTTCGTTCTAGACACTCGAAGCAATGGTTCAAAAGATAACGACACAAAACTCTTATCGGCACCTGAATGAAAAAGAACAGATGCTGGCTGATTATTAATAAAGAACGTACCGTTCACCACATTATCATCTGCTTGTGCCTCTTGTGCGTTCATGTTGAAGACTCGACCTCGAGCCTGAGCCTGATTCTGGTTTGCATTCTGGTTGGCTAGCCTTCGGCACCGGTTTCTGTAATGGGTCAGATCCCCACAGTTATAACAAGCACCTGGTGGGTAGTGTGGTCGTGCAGCTTGACCCTGTTGCTGAGCAGGAGGCTGAGCAACTTGTTGAGCCGGGTTCTGAACTGCTTGATTTTGAGCAAACCGACAAACATCGGCAAGATGACCTGACTTCCCACTATTAGTACAGAAACGGCACTGATGTTGCGGCTGATGGTGACTGTTGCATCTATTGCACAAAGGTGCATTCCCTGAATAGGGCTTCTTCGCTGGAGGCTTTGCGGGTTGGTTGGGAGCTGCCTGGTTAGCTTGGGCAGTGACATCATAGTTTTGGGAAGCCTTACGCTTCCTTGCCCTTTTCGATGAACCAGAATCCTTTCCATTCTTGTTTTGACCTTTCTTGCTATCTTCCTTGTCAGACGACTGTTTCTTGCCCTTGTCACCCTTCCTGTGTAATTTATTCTTCCGAATCTGCGACTCAGTCAATGTCGCTGATAACTCGATCGCCTGACGGAGTGTGGTAGGGTTACTACCAGTAATGATGTCTTGTCCCGAGTCAGGCAGGCCATCGATGTACCTTTCGATAGCCTTGTCGAGTGGGGCAACCATAGTCGGGCAAAGCAGACTCAACTCCTCAAACCTATCAGTATATGCCCTGTGCTCGCCACTATCTTGTTTCAAATCATCAAACTCCTTCTCCAACGCTCGTTGTTCATGACGAGGACAAAACTCCCTCATCATAAGAGCTCTAAGTTCAGCCCATGTCTGAGCTAGAGCAACTTCTGCACCACGGTCTCTCATTACCCCACTTCACCATGTAAGAGCCCTCTTCTGAAACACGCTCGAAGAAAACTCGACCTTGCGATTATCCGGACACTGAACGTGGCGAAAAGTATTCTCAATGCTCTCGAACCATTGAAGAAGCCCAGTTGCTCCCTCAGAACCACTAAACTTGAGTGGTTTAGCAGAGTTAAAATTCTTGAAAATGCATGGAGCATTGTTGTTGTTGTTGGCTTGGTTCCATTGAGCAAAGAGATTTGGGAATTGAGCAGCCATCTGCTGCGCAATAATTTCTGCCAGCTCGGCAGTAGCTATCTGGTTTTCGCGTCGAGGAGGCATTCTAAAAGAGGAAAACATGAAAGGAAACGAGTGAGATGATTGGATGAAGAGGATGAAATGAAACAAAATCAACAAAAGCAAGGATGGTGGTTACGCATCGCAAAGCAAACAAGCGACACGCAATGTATAGTCAAAGTAAATGGGTCAAAAATAATGTATCGCGAAGACATGTTCGCCTATAAGTGAACACTCACCCCAAGAGTTCCCAGGTAAGAGTGACTGGTCCGATTATGTGGATTTGTACGAACACTCTAGCCTTAGACAGAAAACTCAGGGTACAGCCATTCACTCTTCCAGTTTGCACGTGTTCACACTATTAAAACCCAAAACTTCGACGAGATTTTGAAAATTCAAAAGGGTTCAAAACCATATAACAGAGGGTTCAAAACCTAGTAATCAATCATCCTAGAACAGATGATTAATTTTCAAAGCGGATTCGGAATCGAAGTTCCCATTGTGGTTATCACCTAAGGATAGGTGAAGTGCATGTTTTAAAATCTAAACACAAGATAACTTGTGTTAGGGTCCTAGAAAGTTATAGTCTAGGTCAAAGCATTACTAATAACCTAATTCCCTATAACCATTGGCTCTGATACCAACTCTTCTGTAACACCCCGGCCGCGTATAACATGCAACCGCGGCGGAAACGCCGGGGAGTGTTGGGACAGAATTAATTGTTTCATAACCATGGCATACAAAGTTGTATTTTATTTATAAACAAGAGTGTTATATTGTCTTAAACAGGAAACAAAGAGTTAATAACATAATTAAACTAATCTATCTTCATTTTTAGTCTCTAAGGCACAGGTCCGCCCTAGTGTCACGATCATCATCCTATGGAAAAGCTCCTGAAAACACATGTGAAAATAGGTACGTCAGCATAAAAATGCCTGTGAGATACATAGGTTTGGTGAAAATGGGATTCATGACTTGAGTTTAAAGAAAACGTTTAATAACAGTCAGTCATGAACCTTGTAAATTGTTTTGTCTTGTAAATCATATGAAAAACGATAAGATCAGATGATATGTATAAATAAAATGTAAGGTTAAATGAATAACCTAGTAAAATGAGTTTGTATAAGATAAGTTGTTTGTAAAAATAATGTCTTGTGAAGAATATGTTATTTGTGTAAAACGTAACATGTCTAAACTGAAATGATTTACATAACGCTACGATATGTAATATTATACAAACATTTATATATAGGAAGTACCAGCGGCGTATCCACCATGTATATATCATATTACATACGCCACGTTACTCAAACCATTTACCCAAACCAACCACCATGTAAATTGTTCATGTATAAATCAATTGTCAAGTGTTATTGTGTAAACCATATCGAAATGTCTATGTTCAATGTAAACCACCAAATGTGTATATCAATGTCAAAATGTTTATGTTTAATGTAGATCATGTAATGTGTACCCAAAATATATCATGTATGGTAAGTGAAATGTATCAACTAAACCATATGTAAAATGCACAAAAACAAGGTATTGAAGTAAAACATGGTTTAAATCAAAGTTATGTTTTGTGGAACAAATGCATGCTATACTGATACAAACATTTATGCAGTATTGTGAAAATGCATATATCCAAGCCTTGAGACTATGGCGATAAACCCTTAAACAAATTAAAGGTTTATCTAAGTTATGTGTATCGAATTCGGTCATTCCTTTCATCCAAACCAACCTAGGATGTTCGGAACGGGAGTTGTCAATTACTATGGTACCACTACCTACTAACGAATGGCGTAGCTAATGTTAATGAATGTATTGTTCCATGTTAAACAAACCAAATGTCATACCAAAATGAAAGCATGTGATGTAAACAATTGTACTAAGTATGCACACAATGGGCATAAATAGCATGAAATGTAATGTGAAACAATGTACTAAGTACGCACACAATGGGCATACATACCATGAAATGTAATGTGAAACAATGTACTAAGTACACACATAATGGGCATACATAGCATGAAATGTAATGTAAAGCAATGTACTAAGTACGCACACAATGGGCATACATAGTATGAAATGTAATGAAATCATATACTATAATGTACTAACGAACATAGCAGGTATATGATGTGAAAACATGGAAAGCATGAAAGTAACAAGTAGGCACATGTGTTTTACCCCAAAATGTTTGGAAAACAGTAAAAGAGGGGTTCAATGTACTCACATAAACTCCTCGAAAACATGTAAAAGATGGGGTTCTATGTACTCACCTGAGATTGCTTAGAAGTCCTTGTGTAATAACCAATTAATGCGAGAGATCACGGATATCAAACGGCACCTAATAGGTAGCTATATTAATATACCGGACCAAAATCGGAAGGATCGAATAGTATGCGGGTTCGTAAACCAAACGAGTATGGAGACTCGTGTAATATGGTTTAACAAAGCCTACATACTAAAATGAAACCTAACCTAAGTGCTTACGACCCATTACGACCCGTTTAGGTAGCTTATGCTACCTTAACGCGTCGTTCGCGTAAAACGCGTTTGGAACGCCTAACATTGTGACCATAAGGTATAACCTCGGAAGGTTACAGCTATGGTCACCTAATGTGTTTGGTCGGATCCTAATGATCGACCAAATGGGTCGGGTTCGAAAGTGTAGCGATTGTTTAGATCGCTTACCTTACGACCCTATATAAGCACTAAACTAAAAGTGACGAGCTAAGCATGTTAGAACATGCTTAACTAAGTTTAGAAAACAGGTTTGTTATCAAAACAAACAGTTTTGATACTCACGAGTAGTTTGGTTACAAAATACGCAAGAATGCGCATTTTGGCCGAAACTATGACTCGTCACTGAGCCTAGATAGCGTGGTAATCAGTAGGTATAGTCACTACGGACTATAACCATCGTGATCACGCTCACGTTATGAAGTTCCAGCGAACTTCATGTTGACCATAAGCTGGTCAACGCAGAAAGTCAAACAAAGTTTGACTTTAGCACTAGAAAGCGATTAAAAGGACGAAAGAATACTTACGAAGGGTCCCCGAAAGCTAAACTTGATCCCGGAGCTCAGGTATGAAGCATTGGCATCAACTTAGAGCTCTTTGATCAGTTTTGTGGGTTTTAACACAAATGGGGGGGGGGTATTTATAGGAAAAGCAAGACCGTTAGGATCGTTTCTTGAATATCGTGCCACGATCTCATGCGTACACTTGTCAAGATGTTGTGGTATCATATAATGACCCTAACTCCAGAGATTGTGAAAGGGCATTGCCCTTTGGAGTGATTGAAAGGCCAAAATGATCAAAAAAACGAGTTTCTGCATCTGCAGGGCTCATGCGGCCCGCGTCAGCATACAGGCAAAACTCAGGCGGGCCGCCTGGCCTTGTCTGATCTGCACAAATTTCAGTAATGACAGTTTTAGTCCCTGTTGTATATTTAAGCCATTTCCAACACTTCTAAGGCTCATAAAGCCAACTTTAAGGCCCTAAAATGATTACTAAACATTGTGGACATGAAACATGCTCAAAAATATGTCGGATGTTGGTTCGTTTGGCCGTACGATCGCGATGCTCGGTTAATTACGACGGAATGCGCATAAGCGCGAAAAATGATCCAGATTGCGCGACGAATGGATTTTTCTCATGCCAAACACTAAGGCATAATATAAGTATGCTTACATAAATTTTTGGGTGTCCGGATGTATTCAGAACGTAAGTTATGCGCAAAAGTGCAAACTTGTGCACTTTTTGACATTTTTAGCCCCTGAATGATCCAAAAGTTTGTTTTAGCATACCAAACCCCTCAAAGCCTATTTCTAAGCTATGTAAAGGATATTTATGGTATGTTTAACTTATGGACATGTTCCGGAATGTTTGTTACAGTTCAAATTGGCATACTTCCGCAGTTTGTCAAGTTTAGTCCCTGTAAGCGAATTAACTTGTTTTTGCCATACCAAAGCCTTCAAAACTTATTTCTAAGTTATGTAAAGGTTATTTAAGGTATGTTGAGTATATGTTGATGTTCCGAAGTATTTGTCGCATTAAACTGAGTACGTTTACGCACCAGTTTGCGTATAATGCTCCAGAAAGCGATGTAGAGTTTAAAATCGAACAAAAGTCAAAACATGAAAAATGTAAAACACAACCAAACAAACATTGGGATCAAATAACATTGTTTTATTGATAATTGAACTGTTCATAATGATTTTGAGCACGAATGTTACAGTCTCCCCTACTTGTGGAAATTTCGTCCCGAAATTTATTTAGAGGAAACTCGTGGAAAAAGATGCGGATATTTTGCCTTCATTTGATCTTCGCGTTCCCAAGTAAACTCGGGTCCACGTTTAGATTCCCAGCGAACCTTGACCAAAGGAATGCGCTTGCGTTTAAGCCGCTTGACTTCACGTTCCATGATTTCTACCGGTTTCTCAATAAATTTCAGTGTTCTATCAACACGAATTTCGTCAAGCGGTATGTGGAGGTTCTCATCAGCTAAACACCTCTTGAGATTGGACACGTGAAAGGTTGGATGAACATTTCCAAGTTCAGGAGGTAACGCAAGTCTGTAGGCTACCTTACCGATTCTTTCGACGATCTTGAATGGTCCAACGTATCTAGGTGCAAGTTTTCATTTCTTTCCAAATCTGATCACACCTTTCCAAGGTGAGACCTTAAGCAATACACGATCACCGACTTGAAAATCCAAGGGCTTGCGTTTTAGGTCAGCGTAACTCTTTTGACGGCTTCTAGCTGTCTGAAGGTTATCACGAACTTTCTTAACCTTATCTGTTGTCTCTAAAATGAGGGCAGGTCCAGTAAGCTGAGCCTCGCCGATCTCATTCCAGCAGACTGGTGAACGACATTTTCGACCATAGAGAGCCTCGAAAGGAGCCATGTTGATGCTGGAGTGATAACTGTTTTTGTAGGAGAACTCAATCAACGGAAGATGTGAATCCCAACTACCACCAAAATCGATCACACAAGCTCTAAGCATATCCTCTAGTGTCTGAATTGTTCTTTCAGATTGGCCATCCGTTTGTGGGTGATAAGCTGTGCTCAGATTAAGTTGGGACCCCATAGCAGATTGCATGGTTCTCCAAAAATGAGAAGTGAAACAAACATCTCTGTCAGAAATGATGTTCAAAGGAACACCATGTCGAGCTACAATTTCATCCACGTAGATTTGAGCAAGTTTGTCAGCCGAAAAATCCTCACGGATTGGCAAGAAATGCGCTGATTTGGTAAGACGATCAACAACTACCCAGATGGCATCGTGACCTTTCTTTGTGCGTGGGAGTTTAGTAATGAGATCCATGGTAATGTTTTCCCATTTCCAAACTGGGATCTTGGGTTGCTCCAATAAACCGGAAGGATGCTGATGTTCAGCCTTAACCTTAAGACAAGTAAGGCATTTTGATATATATAAGGCAATGTCTTTCTTCATACCAGGCCACCAATACTGAATACGAAGATCCTTATACATCTTATCTGAGCCAGGATGAATAGAATAACGAGACTTATGGGCTTCATCCATATGCAAGGTACGAAGGTTATCTTGGCTCGGGACCCACAAACGGTCCATGAAGTAATACGATCCATTGTCCTTCAATTCTAGAGCAGGTGTTATGTGATAAGGAAATTCCTTATCCATCAAACCTTGCGAAACACAAGACTGTTGAGCCTGAGAAATACGGGCTTGGATATCGGATTGAGCTTGAATAACAGATTGGACACGAACACAATGAAGCTTAGTACGTTCCTTACGACTCAATGCATCGGCTACGACATTCGCCTTACCAGACCCTATAAGTAGCTTTGCTATTTGTGGGATTTTTACTGGGTATGATTGATTGATTGATTGATTGATTGAAATAATAAAAAACTATATTTTAAAAAACCTCATTATTACATGGGTCAAGTAAATGTAATTTTGTATAGTGAAAATAAAAATATTTAATATATTAATACAAAGTTTGGTTTTCGTGATAAAAATAGATTATTCTGTTGTTGCGAAATTTGTTAACGAAGTCTCAATAAATTTAACCCTTTAATTAAAACTCCGTAAATGTATAAATGATAGATAATATTAGTTAATTTTATTTTAAGTTTCATAAAAATCTATTTGATACCAAACTAAAAAAAACGTTCAAATATAATTAATTCAAATAAATAATATTATAAATGAGATGGAGATTAAACTAAATAATAATTATCCATAAGATATTAAACTAATATTTATAATAATATTTAGTAGGAGGGTTATCTATAATATAAGATATTAAATTAAATAATATTTAGTAGGAGGGTTATCTAAATAATAATTATCCATAAGATATTAAACTAAATAATAATATTTAGTAGGAGGGTTATCTATAATATAAGATATTAAATTAAATAATATTTAGTAAAAGGTTTAATTATCTATAAGAGATGACCTAATATGATGACAAGTGTCCCTAAAGTGGTTTCTTTTATTATATAGTACTAGTGGTAAGACCTGTGTGCAAACACGAGTCGTTTTTTAACACAATAAAGCAAGGATTAAATACAATCGAGCACTAATGCTTTATAGAAATTTTACATAGCCCATTTTATTAAACAACGAATCACTATACAACTTTAAAAGTAGTTAATCCAGTTACAATCAACTTTTTATAATCATCATTGGTTTTACTCTTTTAAATATCAGAAAAATCGATGATTACAAAGGTTTCGGATACACCGCCTTTTCCGTTAGTCACTCGACCCTGCTTAGAAAATTTCTTGGCTCTTGCCATGATACAAACCATGTCCCTACAAACTATTATGTACACAAACTTGTTAAATTATAACTCGCCTTTTTCGTTAGTTACTCGATCCTGCCTAGACTCGTTTTCATCCCTAAGGAGAGCAGCCCGAAAATGGTCATGACCTTGAGGTGGCGGTGTCCAAATCCGAATCTGGATGCCGCTAACAAACAAACTTATATATAAATATTTACTAAAATTATAAGAATAATTATAATAGACAATAAAATCAGCTAACAATACATACCTCCTTGTAGTAGTCTTTAGACTTGCAGAACGTAATCAGATCGTCCAATATATACTTCTTCTTTTTTGGATCCATCGCAAGCGTATCAAACGTAGATGCGTGCTCGAATATGATGTGGCTCCAAATCGTATTCCTGTAACCATGCCAATCGTATGATATGGCTCGAATATAATCAGGGATGGTATTCAGTTAGCATATAAATCAACCTTTATTAAACACAATACGATTATAATTCAGTTAGCAGCAACCTCTGTTGAAACGTCTGTTTTTAAACCACTGTTTTTAAAACCTCTGTTTAGCTAAAAATGTATCCACTGCTGAAATGTATCCTATGTTCTCATAACCTCTGTTTATCCTAACCACTGTATAAACAGAGGTTATGAGAACAGAGGATACATTTCAGCAGTTGATTAATTTTTAGCCAAGCAAAGGTTTTAAAAACAGAGGTTTAAAAACAGAGGTTTCCTAACATGCCTTACAGAGGTTATGAGAACAGATGATACATTCCTTAGAAAACCACTATTTTTAAACCACTGTTTTTAAACCACTGTTTTCAAAATATCTTACCACTAAGAATTCTGGTAAGGACCTTCAAAAATGTCCCTAAACAACCCATAAATACAAACCCGGACCCCTGAAACCCTACTGTGCATAAAAAAATCAAGAAAATCAAGAAAACTGGGTTTCGGGCGGGCCGCGTAAGGGTTAAGCATGTCTTTACGCAGGCCGCGTCAACTAGGAATTTATCAGATAAGCGTTTAGGGTTTCAGACGGGCCGCGTAAGCCATAAAGGGAAACTTACGCGGGCCGCGTCAATTCATGTTTGACCGGATAAGTGTTCCGGGACCACGTGTTGACTACCTGGTGACCCTACTAATGACTAACCAGACCTACGCCTAGACTAGGCAGCCTCGCGGGCCGCGTAAAACTTATGTATGGGTTTACGCGGGCCGCGTAAAACCCAAATTCAGGCTATAAATAGCCTAGCTCAGGGACTTTCATTCTGTGTCGACGAAAACTTTCATAAACGAATTCTCACTGCTCAAAATCGAAAATTACTTTCATAATAGCAAAGTGCTGCTACGATACCGGTTATTAAGTTGATCGCTGCTACGATTCAATGTCCGATCGGTTGAAACTATCCGACGAATGTTTAAGTGCTGCTCAAATTAGGGTTTATACTTTGTTATTCGTCGTTAATCCGATGGATGTTTAAGTATCGCACTTTGTCATTTGTTGTGAGGGTTTAATCTCGTGAGTTGTCGTAAATGTTGTATTAGTTACTAACCTAGTTCGTGTGCATTGTTATTTAAATTAGGTTAACAGGCTAATCAGTAGGCTAAACTCTGCCCGCATAAATCTTCAATGTGAGTCATTCTCTTTTTACCAAACTTGCTTTCAAAATCATGTTTGTTTTCAAAGTTATAATTACAGGGATTAAGTCTTTGTAGTCTTCATTACAGCCGGTATGTGGGGTTTTGTATACATTACTTGTTATCCGTCACCATTGGACAACGGGTTAGCCAAGGGGTGATAGGACCATAGTCACAGACACCATTGGACAACGAGATAGCCAATAGGTGGTCGAGTGACAAATACCGTGGGTATATGGTTGACATGTATAAACATTGTAATCGCTCTTAATACTGTAAATTATAACAAAGCATCAGTTTAGACAAAAAGAATGATTCACTCAGTATTTCCCCGCTGATAAAACCTTTTTAAAACATGTTTCAGGTGATCTGATGTGATCCGGGAAAAGTGTCGTGAAGCACTACAAGCTTAAGGAAGTGGCTCAATATAAATAAATAAAGATACATGTTTTGTAAAATAAAGATTTCCCAGTGAAATCACTTTATTGTAAATTACAGGGTTTATCCCTAATTATGAAATAAATTAAACGGGCATTTCAAGTATTAAAAGATCATGTATTAAAGTCTTCCGCTGTCACATCAATTAAATACCACGGGGTTCCTGTCCCGCGACTCTTGACTGGGTCAAACCGGGGCTGGGGCCGTGATAGGAAAAGGTGGCATCAGAGCCACTGATTTAAGCTAATTAAGTATTCAGCAAAATACTTAATTTTACTGATTGCCATTTTGTGATTATATGTTTTATTATTTGAATATTTGTGTACAGTATGGGTAAACAAAGACTTTCGGACATCTATCGTCAATTAGATAGTACACCAAAAGATAAGGGATCATCATTCTCAAAACACTCCATAGATACTGGGGAAGGAATATTTGTCCGTAAAGCACAGTTTGAGAAGCCACTCTCTCCTAATAAAAGAAGTTTGATTATTAGGAAAAGTCAGGAGAAAGAAAAGAAAAGAAATCACAACCAAAGGAAGTGAGGGTTAATCAGGAAACCCAGAAAATAGGCAATAATCTACCATGGGAAGATAAATTAGATGAAAAATGGGCAGATCTTTATATGTTAGCTACGGTAGCAGTAAATACCAACCTCTAAAAATATCAGTACCCTGAACCAGTATTAGCACCTATATTACCTACAAGCCAGAAGCTCTAAAGAAAAGTTTACCCAGTAAATAAATAAATTTACAATAAACCCTAGTATGTTTTAATTTTCAGTTACCCTTTGTATTAAATTAGTCCCACGGTATGCAATAATACTTAAATGTTTATCTATGAAATTTTATTATAAAATTTTAACTTAGCATTTTGTATGCATTTTGCATATATGCTAAACAGCATGAATGAGTTATCTGAAGCCCTTCAGAATCTCAATCTCTATCCCGTACCAATAGAAGTTTCCTAAGACTTTACTGGTTACATTGATGATGTGGAGGAACCTATGTAATTTCAAGCTCCACCTCTGGAAAAATCAAAGCCTAAGAAAAGAAGACGATATGTAGGATGGAGGAAAGTACGCAGGAGGAAAACAGCAACTAGGAAAATTCCCAAAATAGAGAATCCTATGGATAAAGGAAAAGGCATCGAGATCGGAGAAAGTTCTAGGCCAGCAGGGATAGAAATCGGGGAAAATCCTAGGCAAACCAGAATAGAAATTGGGGAAAGTTCTAAGCAAACTGAAGAATTTCCATTTCAGGAGGAATTAGATCATCTACTGGCAAGCTGTGATATGATTAGACCTATCACCAACAGTCTCTCCCCTTATCCTGCTGAAACCCAACTTCCAATGAATTTGGAACCAGCTATTCCAGACCCTCTAATCCACACCCAACCTTTAGGAGAAATGGATGAGTGGTGGACTAACGACTGGCAGTTTCAAAACCTTCTTAATAACCCTTATACATTTTCCCCTCAGTTCGACCCAGAACCTATACCAAACCCACCGATGAGTAATGAAAATTTAGCTGAACTCCGCCATTTTGGCGAGGAGCTGATAGGTGCAGGGAATAGGATCCGGGAAGTGGGAGAACAAATCTCCTGGAAATACGATGAGAGGGAACGTCGCTTCTAAAAATGCCAGCTAACAAAGGAATAGTGGGATTGGGAGGCTGTGATTGTATAATAACAGTAGTAATAAAATATAACTCTGTAAAATAACTTTAAAATAAAACTTTTGTAAAATAACAGTGTGTACGGATGCCTAATATAATCTATAAAAATGGAAGTCGAGAAATCGACAATTTTGGCTATATGTGTTATAAAAGTTGGTGTGATTATGTGCAATTGTTTTGTTATATTTAATTATCGATTAGTTGACACTAATAATTTACACCTATAACAATTACCAGATGGAACACGCTAATGAAGTGAATCAATTTGAGCAAAATCAGGAAAATCAATTTATGACCAGGCAAGATATCGAGAATATCGTTGCTCAAGGGATAGCCAATGCTATTCCAGCAATCCTGGCTGCTGCCCATAAACCTGTTGAACCTCAACAAATTATTCCTAGTAAACGTACTCAAGAAGATAACTTCAGTAATAGCGTAAACGGAAGCGGTAACCATACTAATCATGATAATGATCCACAGCAGGCCCCACTCCCTAAGAAAATAAAAGCTGCAACGCCTGGTTGCACTTACAAAGAATTTCTTGCTTGTAAACCAGCTGAATTTGCAGGCAATGAAGGGCCGACTGCGACACTGCGTTGGTTAGAGAAAACCGAAGCAGAATTATGATAAGTAAATGTGCTGAAGAAGACAAGGTTATGTATGCTTCGCATCTTTTTAAAGAAGGGGCGCTAGAATGGTGGAATACGGTACTTCAAGCTAAAGGAAGAAATATGGCTTATGCTATGAACTGGGAAGAATTTAAGCAGCTAATGGAAAGTAAATTCTGTCCCGCATATGAAAAGGAACAAATGGCAAATAAGTTCCTGAGCCATCGTATGGTGGGTGTAGACTGTCGAGAATATACTTCAACATTCTTCGAGTATGCGAGAGTGGTACCAACCCTAGCTTCGCCAGAACCGGTGCTTATTTCTCGTTACATTTGGGGATTGATTGGCGAAATCCGTAATATCGTTAAAGCTGCGAGACCTCACACTATAGACGATGCGGTAGAACTAGCTAACACCCTAACGGACGAACTGGTACGTACAAGAGAAGAAAACCGGAAGAAGGAATTGGCTCAGAAAATTACCCAAGGATTTCGTACGGGTAATAATAGAAAATTCAAGAAGAGGGGAACCGGGCAATCTTCCACTACACCTTTCTGCAAGAATTGCAGAAAGAAACATTTTGGAAAATGCAACTAAACCTGCAGCTTTTGCAAAGCTATAGGACATCGTGAGGAAGATTGTAGGAAAAAGACTAGGATCTGCTATAATTGTGGAGAAGCCGGGCATTTCAGAACCGAATGCCCCAAACTGGTCAAACCAGCAGACAACAAAGCTAAGACGACCGACAGAACTACTAAAAAGAATGCCAGAGCATTCCAGCTGACCACTCAAGAAGCAGAACTCATTCCCGATGTGATCGCTGGTACGTTCCTGGTTCACAACGTGTATGCAAAAGTATTATTTGACTCTGGTGCAAACCAAAGTTTTATTAATACTTCATTCTACCAAGCCCTTAATATACCATTGACCAATCTTAAGTAGATTTTTACAGTCGAAATGACAGATGGAAATTCTGTTAACATAGATAAGATTTTGCGAGAAGGAAAAATAGAACTATTAAGACATAAATTTTCCGCAAACCTATTACCTGTGAAGTTAGCCGGATTCGATGTGGTGTTAGGAATGGATTGGTTAGTAGCCAACCATGCTAGAATTCTTTGTGATAAAAATTCCATAGAAATTCATACACCTACAAGAGAAATAATTTCACTCACAGGAGATAAACCACAAAAGCCACTGAAATTCATTTCAGTAATGAAGTTGGCCAGTTATTCAAGAAAACAAGAAGTAGTGTATATGATTTCAGTAATCATTAACACGAAAAATAAGGAACTTAAGGAAATCCTAGTAGTCTCAGAATACTCCGATGTATTCCCAGAAGAATTACCCGGGTTACCACCCGATAGGGAAGTAGAGTTTAGGATTCATCTAATTCCTGGAACTACACCAATAGCCAAAACACGTTACCGGCTAGCACCCACTGAAAAGATAGAATTGAAAAAGCAGTTAGATGAATTACTAAGCAAAGGATTTATATAACCTAGTTCATCCCCTTGGGGAGCACAAGTGTTGTTTGTGAAAAAGAAAGATGGATCAATGAGAATGTGTATTGATTATAGGTAATTAAATAAGATTACAACTAAGAATCAATACCCATTACTTAGGATTGATGATCTTTTTGATCAACTCCAGGGAGCTAGGTATTTTTCTAAGATAGACTTACGCTCCGGATACCATCAGTTGAAAGTACAAGAGGAAGACATACCTAAAACTGCTTTCAGAACTAGGTATGGTCATTATGAGTTTACAGTCATACCCTTCGGACTAACAAATGTTCCTGCAGCATTCATGGACATGATGAATCGGAATTGTAAACCATACTTGGATAAACTCGTAATTGTCTTCATCGACGATATACTTATTTATTCCAAAAGTCAGGAAGAACATTGTGAGCACCTGCATGCACTCTTAACTTTGTTAAGAAAGGAAAAGCTTTACGCCAAATTCTCGAAGTGTGAATTCTGGCTGCAAGAAGTGCAATATTTAGGACATATGGTGAATCACGAAGGTATTCACGTAGATCCTTCTAAAATAGAAGCAATCACCAAATGGAAGGTTCCGCAAACAGCTATGGAAATTAGAAGCTTTTTAGGCTTAGCTGGATACTATAGACGATTTATTAAGGATTTTTCTAAGATAGTTGTACCCTTGACTAAACTAACCTGTAAAGCAGTTAAGTTTGAATAGGGACCTAGACAAGAAGAAGCTTTTAAGATATTAAAGCAAAGGTTGACAAATGCTCCAATTTTAGCCTTGCCAGAAGGAACTGAAGATTTTGAAGTATATTGTGATGCTTCAAAATTAGTATTAGGATGTGTGCTAATGCAACACAAGAAGGTAATTGCGTATGCCTCCAGGCAATTGAAGAAGCACGAGGAAAATTAAACAACTCGTGACTTAGAATTAGGATCAATAATTTTTGCCCTTAAGATCCGGACACACTATCTGTATGGTAGTAAATTTACAGTCTATACGGATCACAAGAGTTTAAAATACATATTTGGGCAGAAAGAGTTGAATATAAGGCAAAGAAGATGGATGGAAATCCTGAGTGACTACGACTGTGATATCCAATATCACGAAGGAAAAGCAAACATAGTCGCTGATGCTCTAAGTCGTAAGTATCATGAAAAGCAAAAGCGAATTCATGCTCTTAGATTAAATCTGCAATTTGATTTAATGGAACAATTAAAGAGAGTTCAAGAAATAGCAATCGAAGACGATGCTGAAGGAATGAAATGACAAATAAAAGAGTTAGAGCAAGGAAATGATGGAATTTGGAGATTCCATAAGAAAAGAATTTGGGTACCTAAGCAGGGAGAATTAAGAGATAAGATTCTGGAAGAAGCTCATAAATCTAGATATACCATACATCCAGGAAATAACAAAATGTACCAAGATTTAAGAAATGATTTCTGGTGGATAGGTATGAAAAAGGACATAGCGAAATATGTATCTAAGTGTCTTACTTGTGCGCAAGTAAAAGCAGAACATCAGAAACCTTCCGGATTACTACAACCGTTAGAAATGCCTGTATGGAAATGGGAACTCATAACAATGGATTTTGTTACTAAGTTACCCAAAACCAGAAAAGGTAATGATGCAATTTGGGTAAATCGATTAACCAAATCAGCTCATTTTCTACCCATGAAAGAAACTTTTAGCATGGAAAGGTTAGCCAAGTTGTACGTAGACGAAGTAGTATCCTTACATGGAGTTTCGCTCTCCATTGTATCAGATAGGGATAGTCGTTTCACTTCTCATTTCTGGACTAGTTTTTAGGAAGCAATGGGAACCCGACTAAATTTAAGTACTGCATATCATCCACAAACAGACGGACAAAGTGAAAGGACGATACAAACTCTAGAAGACATGCTCCGAGCATGTGTAATCGATTTTGGTGGTAACTGGGATAACCACCTACCCTTAATTGAATTCTCCTATAACAATAGTTATCATTCAAGCACTGAAGCTGCCCCATTCGAAGCACTGTATGGACGTAAATGTAGAACTCCAGTCTGTTGGGCAGAAATAGGAGAAAGTCAATTATCAGGTCTTGAAATTGTGCAAGAAACCACTGACAAGATAACTCAAATCAAAGAAAGACTGAAAATGGCTCGAGATCGTCAGAAAAGCTATGCAGACAATCGCCGTAAGCCACTAGAATTTCAAGTCGGAGACAAGGTACTTTTGAAAGTTTCTCCTTGGAAAGGAGTAGTACGATTCGGTAAGAAAGGAAAGCTGAGTCCAAGGTACGTAGGACCATTTCTAGTAATCCAACGAATAGGACCAGTTGCCTATCGTTTACAACTACCAGAAGAACTAGCCGGAGTACATGATGTATTTCATGTATCCAACCACAAGAAATGTCTATATGACGAATCCCTGGTAGTACCTCTTCAAGATATAGAGGTAAATGAAAAGTTGAAATTTGTGGAGAAACCACTACAGATAGAAGATAGAAAGATCAAGTTTCTTAAGCATAAACGACTGGTGCTGGTCAAAGTCAAATGGGATTCAAAAAGAGGACCCGAATACACCTGGGAGCTGGAATCAGAGATGAAGCGAAAATATCCACACTTATTTCAATAAATCTCGAGGACGAGATTTTAATTAAGGTGGGGAGGATGTAAGGACCTTCAAAAATGTCCCTAAACAACCCATAAATACAAACCCGAACCCCTGAAACCCTACCGTGCATAAAAAAATCAAGAAAATCAACAAAATCAAGAAAACTGGGTTTCAGGCGGGCTGCGTAAGAGTTAAGCATATCTTTACGCGGGCCTCGTCATCTAGGAATTTATCAGATAAGCGTTTAGGGTTTCAGACGGGCCGAGTAAGCCATAAAGGGAAACTTACGCGGGCCGCGTTGTAACATCCTAAAAATTCGACAAATAAATATTTAGACTAAATGACAACCCAGATTTTATCGAAAGATTTGTTAACGGGTTTTAAATGTCTTTGGGCCTATATCTTGGTTTAAATTTGTTAAGGGACCCAAGTGTCATTCTTGAAAGATGATTAAAATTACTTTGGAGAAAAGACATCATGTGAGTGTTTAGGGACTCAAGCGTAATTGTGGGTTTTGATATCAATTAAAAAGAAACCATAGGGCATGTATAGCCCTAACTATGCGACGACCACGAGGAGCAAACGAGAAGACGCAACTTGGCGGTTCACGACGGTTCGCTGTGTATCCGATCTTTCGACTCACGACTTAGGTAATCTCTTGATCCATTCTTACATGTTTCTGTGTTTCAATTTATATGAGGCTATTTCGGTTTGTCTATGGTATAACGGGAGTGTGTGACGCGATGTCGGTGTCATGTTGGTGAACACGGTGGTGTATGATGATGATGATGATGATGGAGGCAGAGTAGAGAGACGGGTGGTGGTGATGGTGTACGGAGGTTGGCGGCACAGTACGATGGTGACGTATGGCGGTTAAGGTGTGTGCGCACTACACGAATATGATGGTGGAGGTGTGTATGTTGCGTGACACTATCTATGAGAGAGCTTTGCATGGAGTGGTGTAGGGTTATATAAAGAAGATGAAGGGTGGTGCATTGGGTGTTGCATATGCGTTGTGTGTATGTATGGTTCATTTGATAAAATTTATGATAGTTGGCATGGAAACCGTAAATGGTATGGGTTGGCAAAGAACAAAACAACTCTAAGCTGTATGTTTTTAACAGGTTAGAGAGTGTTGATGGGATTATGATTGCATTGGATGATGATAAGTTGGTGCATGCACATATCGATTCTTAGGGGGTTTTATAGCTAGGAGGTTGTGAAGGGTATTGTTTAGTAATGATGATGAGGCCACATGGTGATGCATGTAAATGCTGTTACTATAACAGAATGTTGGAGTTTGAGTTGTTAACAAGCTAGCAAGCATACATCTTAATTAGTTAAGCTTGCTAGCACATACCTCATTTATCATTCATAATTTTCCTATGTCTCGATAATAGCAAATGTTATAAACAAGCTAGCAAGCATGCACCTTAATTAATTAAGCTTGCTAGCACACACCTCAATTATCTCTCATGTTTATCATGATATTTGGTCATTAAGAATTGGAGTTTTCATTAGGGCGCAAGTGAAGCATGGGAGTGCGTGATGAGTTTGTTTCAGAAAGCGAGAAATTTTCTTTATCGATTTGCAGCACGCTAAATTCTCTAGCTTTTTGGTGAAGCGAGTGCTAAGTACGAGGTGAGTTCTAATCCCCTTTTTCTTAAATACTTTTGGGGCAAGCATACATGCTTTTCACATGTTTTCATATGTGCTACGAGCTCAATATATTAACGAGTCTTGCGATCAAAATGTTTTATAAATGTTTTCCCACGAACAATGTTTTTATATACGACGTAGTGATTAATCGGGCTATATTAGTCCTGCATAAGCGTATGGCATTTTATTTAGTTATGTCGAGGTCGTATAGGGATAGGGCGGGTAGGTGTCGACAGTACAACCACAACTTGTGTCATGATAAATTTTATTCTATCATAGGTTTCGAACCTTAATGGTAGTGAGATTGTGAAGGTAGTAGTTGTCGGATAGTTGACGTGCTATTAACATTGTATGTGTACATGTGCCTTATGTGAATTAGCATCCTTGAGGTGCTTAATGTCGGTTACTCGTGATGGCGGCGTTACCTTTGGGGTGATGTCAGGTCACGAGATGTTGGTTACTCATGATGGCGGCGTTACCTTTGGGGTGGCGTCAGGTCACGAGATGTTGGTTACTTGTGTTGGCGGTGTTACCTTCGGGGTGGCATCAGGTCACGAGATGTTGGTTACTTGTGATGGCGCTGTTACCTTCGGGGTGGTGTCAGGTCACAAGATGCGGGTTACTCGTGATGGCGGCGTTACCTTCGGGGTGGCGTCAGGTCACGAGAAACACCCTTGTTGTGTTTAGATGATTAGCCCTAGTGGCAACGATGGACCCTTTGGGGTTAATATGCGGGTGACGGACTCTTCGAAGTCAAATTGGAGGAGACGAAACCCTGACGAGGGTGCCCTGACGAGGGAAAATGATGATAGCCTACGGGCAACAAATGATGTGTTAGGGTGGAAGGCATTCGATTTGTTAGAAACTAAATAACATTTTGAGTTTTTATTTTATCATGTACCGTTTTAATTAAAATTTTCCGCTGCGTATTTCGAGTAAAGTCTTATTTTTAAACAGTACACTGTGATGTGACCCGACTATAGGGCACCCGGTTTAGGGGCCTTACACGCGTCAATTCATGTTTGACCGGATAAGTGTTCCGAGACCACGTGTTGACTACCTGGTGACCCTACTAATGACCAACTAGACCTACGCCTAGACTAGGCGGCCTCGCGGGCCGCGTAAAACTTATGTATGGGTTTACGCGGGCCGCGTAAAACCCAAATTCAGGCTATAAATAGCCTAGCTCAGGGACTTTCATTCTGTGTCGACGAAAACTTTCATAAACGAATTCTCACTGCTCAAAATCGAAAATTACTTTCATAATAGCAAAGTGCTGCTACAATACCGGGTATTAACTTGATCGCTGCTACGATTCAATGTCCGATCGATTGAAACTATCCGACGAATGTTTAAGTGCTGCTCAAATTAGGGTTTATACTTTGTCGTTCGTCGTTAATTCGATGGATGTTTAAGTATCGCACTTTGTCATTTGTTGTGAGGGTTTAATCTCGTGAGTTGTCATAAATGTTGTATTAGTTACTAACCTAGTTCGTGTGCATTGTTATTTAAATTAGGTTAACAGGCTAATCAGTAGGCTAAACTCTGCCTGCATAAATTTGCAATGTGGGTCATTCTCTTTTTACCAAACTCGCTTTCAAAATCATGTTTGTTTTCAAAGTTATAATTACAGGGATTAAGTCTTTGTAGTCTTCATTACAGCCGGTATGTGGGGTTTTGTATACATTACTTGTTATCCGTCACCATTGGACAACGAGATAGCCAATAGGTGGTCGAGTGACAAATACCGTGGGTATATGGTTGACATGTATAAACATTGTGATCGCTCTTAATACTGTAAATTATAACAAAGCATCAGTTTAGACAAAAAGAATGATTCACTCAGTATTTCCCCGCTGATAAAACCTTTTTAAAACATGTTTCAGGTGATCTGATGTGATCCAGGAAAAGTGCCGTGAAGCACTACAAGCTTAAGGAAGTGGCTCAATATAAATAAATAAAGAAACATGTTTTGTAAAATAAAGATTTCCCAGTGAAATCACTTTATTGTAAATTACAGGGTTTATCCCTAATTATGAAATAAATTAAACGGGCATTTCAAGTATTAAAAGATCTTGTATTAAAGTCTTCCGCTGTCACATCAATTAAATACCACGGGGTTCCTGTCGGGGCTGGGGCCGTGACAATTCTTATGTCAATAGATGATTACTTGCCCTAATTTATTGCTTAACTATCAAAATGTTATTGGTTTCGGTCTACTTTAGACTCATCAAATAAATGGTCTTAACTTGTGACAGATGCGGAGAAGTGTTAACAACCAAAACCTATATTCTTTTCATATATATTTTAGGTTTTTGTGATAAAAAAAAAAAGATAAGATGGTGCATGGGACATATAACCAAAATGTATATAGTAATCAACTGTTTGGAAAACCAAGCTGGTTCATGTTGGCTGCCCATCTGGAATAAACATGCAAATTTTCAACAATTTTTAGTTATTCTAATCTTGTGTTATATAGCTAGTAATTTAGACAATAAAAGCTACAAAATAAGTTTTAAAAAATTAAAACGAAATTACCATTATACTTTTGGATTACATGATCAGATGAATCCAACCCAGAGTTTTCATCACCCTCGCTCAGTATCTCATGCAGCTTGATCTCCAATTACATCACAAACACTTCAATATTGTAAAGAAATGTATATTTAGTTAACTTATAAATTTCAAGAAAATGCTCATTTTTTTTTGAAGATTGCAATTCTTTTCTTGCAAAGTTTTATGTTGTCGATGAGTTCAACTCAACATAAATTCGAAAAACACGTTATGTACCATTAGAAAATTGTCCACGGAAAGTCCAAACAACATAAAGAATACATTATATTAATACATGCATGTGCAAAAATGTCCCAGATGATGTAAGTACGCCCATCTTCCAACACCGCTCCTTCAACCTATTGATAATAATAAATAATTAATTAATTTAGACACTCTAAAAACACTTGAAATGAAATGAAGAGCATAAACATCGAGCACCTGATATGCAGTTCTTTGGCCAAAAACGAAATCAGGTGGAAAATCATCTAATTTGTACTCATCGACAACACCGTATGCAATGTCATTATATCCAATTAGCATAATAATAAGAATAACAAAAAGAAGACGAATGGAATTCGACACGACCTGCTACTGAAAGTGATAGATCAATGACGATTAGTAGTCCAGTTCTGAATCTTCATTATCATGATCACTTTCATCGCTTTCATACTGCACATAGGTCGAATGATCTGGTAGCCAGCTCCAAAACAACACAAACTCAATTGCCAAAACCAACAGAAGCAACTAAATCCATTCAAACTATCAACACCTGAATTCTCATATATATAATAAACTGAATCAATTCAAGCATCCAAACTTCAACTGACAACATACCTTGAACTGGAGTAATGAAACAACTTGTCATTGGAGGTGAAGAGAATAACAGCAATATCAGATGCATATATGACAAAGCTTGTATACTTCATTTTCTGATATGACATCAACTTCATGCAATTAACTCACTAATCAACCGGTAAACAAATGCACCTAACAAAGCTATTATACTGTAATAGTTGAATAATAATCAATCAATAACAACAAATGATATAAACAATCAATCAACAACAACAAACCGTAAGAACAATCAACAAAATCTGAAATAACATCAACATAATGCGATTTACTCATCAATCAACCAATTAATTAATTTAGACACTCTAAAAACACTTGAAATGAAATGAAGAGCATAACATCGAACACCTGATATGTAGAAGTTCTTTGGCCAAAAACGAAATCAGGTGATCTCGTTTGTACTCATCGACAACACCGTATGCAATGTCATTGTATCCAATCAGCATAATAATAAGAATAACAAAAAGAAGACGAACGGAATTCGACATGACCTGCTACTGAAAGTGATGAATCGATGATGATTAGTAGTCCAGTTCTGAATCTTCATTATCATTATCGCTTTCATACTGCACATAGGTTGAACGATTTGGTAGCCAGCTCCAAAACGACACAAACTCAATTGCCAAAACCAGCAGAAGCAACTAAATCCATTCAAACTATCAACACCTGAATTCTCATATATATAATAAACTAAATCAATTCAAGCATCCAAACTTCAACTGAAAAACATACCTTGAACTGGAGTAATGAAACAGCTTGTCATTGGAGGAGAAGAGAATAACAGCAACATCAGATGCATATATGACAAAGCTTGTGTACTTCATTTTCTGATATGACAGCAACTTCATGCAATTAACTCACTAATCAACCGGTAAACAAATACACCTAAGAAAGCTATTATACGGTAATAGTTGAAGAACAATCAATCAATAACAACACATGATATAAACAATCAATCAACAACAACAAACCTTGGTAACGAAGATGATCGAGGACTCAAATTTGCAGATGAAGCAACGACGATCATTATAAATAAATCGAAGACGAGCAACGCATGTGGAACAAACATCCTTGTGTCCACATCTTCCGTAAGCAATCCATTATAGGGTTTCAGCACACACAACACAAGTATCGTCCATCCTGTTTTGTGTGTTTGTGAGTCAGGATTCGAGATTGATGAAACACATCGAATAGATGATCAACACAATTGACGATTTGCGGAATCTAGGATTCGGGTTGGTGCAGGTGAAGAACAATTTGGGGATTTTAGTGACCAGCGAAGAGGGGATTCGAGGAAGCTCTAGATTTAAGGGAGAGGTGAGAGTTCAATTGCTCAGATTTATCTTAGTGACCAGGAAGAACAATTTGGGGATTCATCTTCCGTGAGTACATCGAAATTAGGGCTTTGTATTCTTCATCGAAGAGAGAGAGAGAGTAGAGAGAGATATTGGAATGAGTTTTTGAAATTATGATCAGGTTTGGATTTGGGGTTGAATTGATATTTGAGAGAGAAGAATTGAATCTCTAGTAAATGCAAATTACATATCCCTATGCGTTTTTAAATTTCAAATTTCAAATTACCCTCTCAAATATCAATGGTTGAATTGACAATCAGTGGTTGAATCTCTATTAAATGCAATTCAGTGGTTGACTCTTCAGTGAACATCAGTGGTTAAATTAACAATCAGTAGTTTCATAATTGAGAATGAGGCAGTGGTTTGATGCCATAAGTGGGCCAACTTTGAATTTTAAAGTCCTTTAATATTAGGCATTATGATGTAATAATGAGATAAGAAAAACATTGTTGGACATGCTCTCAAGCTAACACATCAGCTTTTCTTATGTCACTTAGATTTCTCCTTTTATAGAAAGTATAGATAGATTATTATTATTATTATTATTATTATTATTATTATTATTATTATTATTATTATTATTATTATTATTATTTTTATTATTATTATTATTATTATTATTATTATTATTATTATTATTATGGTTTTCCTTATGATAATGTACTTTTATTATGATTTTGCCTTATATTATGTGAGCGACCTAAAATTTTTGACAACGGGTTGTTATAAATCCAGCTATCGAAAAAATCTGACACCCCACAGAAAAAAAATCCCTTGTTCCGTCACTAGCCAATGGGCAAGCCAACCTAGAAAAATAAAAGTTTAATCTTGTATGATTTTCAGGTTAATCGAGTTTATCCAATGATGATGTCTTCAACCCAATTTAGTGTTATTGGGTTTGGGTATATTAGGTCTTGTTTAAATGGTTTCAGGTGGTTTTGGGTCAGGTCGAGTTTCATCACACGGTGAAAAAATGACATCCCTAATATGAGCATATAAAAGTGGATGCCAGAAAAAGTTTAACTATAGTCATATATAGAAAAAAAACCTTTTTGAATATTATGAATTAAATTATTCATGAAAGTTTCAAAATATATATTAGTCAAGTTGTTTAGATTTTGTTCTTTGGACCGGTCATATATTCTCCGCGTGCTTTCTTTTTTAGGAAACTAACTTAAATGGTATGCATATTTTAAAAAACAAAGTGTAGAGCATAAAATAATGGTTGATAACAAGGAATAGGTTCTCCCGATTGCGAAGAATCAATGTCAAGTCAAACACTTATACAAGATTTGCGATCAAGTTCTATATTTGATGGCACGTCGTTTATTTTAGTCCACATAATCCATAGTCTCATAGGCCATATGAAAAACATGATCATATGGAATAGATGGATAACAAAGAATACGTGTTTATACGCTAATTTGGTATAGAGTTGATCTAAATGATAAAAAAACACTCTTACTTGGACCATGTAGACAGAGAAATGAAATAAAAGAAAAATTCTAACTAAAAGGGTATAAGTTGTGTTTAGTCTGAAGTTACGAGACTCATAAGTAATGGAGAGAAACATCTCAAACATCTCAACTGATCGGATCATGTGACAAATCATAAGTTATGAATTCCTTCTCCTCGAGCTGTGATTTTTGAAGTCAAATGTTTCCATCAATGTACGATTTTTTTTTCTATTTCATTTTCTATATAAAAACGTATAAACAATATATGGGTTTTACATAGGGCTACTAAATATACATCATCTTGTTACTTTTCATAAATCACATTTAAACTTATCATATTTACACCCTATACAAATCATATTTTTTAAAAGTATTCTTTTTGTTACAAAACAAATTTAAAAGTGTAAGAAAATATAATTAATGTTTTTTTTTTCAAAAAATTTGTTTGTTTTTATGCTTATTTAAAAAACATATTTTTTTTTTAAAGTTTTCATTTATTGTTTGCACTTTCTCAAATAGTTTATTGACTATGCTTCCTTTTATTGAACATCTTTACAAATTACCAATAACGGTTTTCATATAAAAATAATAATAAAAAAGTTTTGAATTTTCTTTTTGAAAAAGTATATATTATATTTATTTCCTCGTCTAGTTTATATTTTAAATGTCTTATATTTATTATTTTGAAATGGTTTTTTTTTTTTTTTTGAACGACTTGACGTAGGTATCTTCATTGAGTCTGTATAAACAACAATACACAAAAATCCACACAAAGTTTTGAAATCCGCCAGTTTAATATATTTTTTAATTAAAGAAGAGAAAGAATATTTGTGAATCAACCATATCCATTTGTTTTCCTTTAGAAAAGTGTTCACTTAGATCGGAAGTCTTAAACTAGTTTTAACTTGCTTATAACATACTCTTTACACTAATTAAATTTGAACTTATATAGACAAATAATTTGTAGTTTGATAAAGTTATTTTAGTACCTATTGTTTATTTGTTTAGTTACATAGATGGTTTGAATGATTAATATGTGCTAGGGTTGTAAACGCTATTTTAAAAGAAAAACCTTTTACTTTTTTAATAAATAAAAATTGTTATTATTTTTTAAACACATTTAAAGTATTAAATATGTTTAGTCAAGTTTTTTTGTTTATGTTCGTTTGTGTTCATTTATGTTCGTTTAGGTTTTAAATGAACGAACATAAACGAACACGAACATGCCCGGTTTATTAATGAACAAACACGAACAAAAAATCGTGTTTGATTATATGTTCGTGTTCGCCTAAAATTAAATGAACGAACACGAACATGCCTATGTTCGTGTTCGTTCGATTCATTTACAGGCCTACAAGTAGTCGATATGACTTGTGTTTATTTACTGAAACTTATTTTCTTGATAACAACACTTTATTTGTTAGGAAATAAAATTGTTATTTTCACTCAACTTATAGTCCGAAACATTTTTTCTTGGTTGCAGATGCCTCACATGGGAGAAAACGACCGATAATTTTGGCAGTAGTGAGAGAAGCGTTAGAAGGTTTGCATCAAAAGATAAAAAGCTCGTGACTGAAAATAGATTTTAGGGGTTGGTTGTTTGTTTCAGTTATGTGCTCTTAATGGTTCAGACCTCTTACTGGTTCAGCACTTAATAGTTAAGACTGTTTGTTTTGCGAGCAAATGTTTGAATGGTTCGAACATTTGTCTCTGAATTGTTGAACATCATATTGAGTCTGAATGGTTAAGACCTCTTATATAAATTGGTCAGACATTTGCCTCTAAACGATTAAACATTATACTGCTTCTTAATGGTTCAGACCTCAGATCTCTTACTGGTTAATGGTTCAGACCTCTTATTAGTTCAGCATATACTCATTCAGAAATTGCCAAACAACCCCTTAGTAAACAACTTTTAGCATTACTTCTACAATGTTTTGGATTAGTAACACCATATTGCTTAAATGGTATTCATGGTATCTTTAAACTTCTTTGTTTTTATCAAGACCACACGGAGTTGGCGTGGAAGCCTCTCCACGTCCGGTACACCGGCCTGTGGGTGGCGTGGATGGCGGCGTGAGGGAGGGGGAGGGAGATTTTCCACCGTCGTGGAGGGATTATGGGTGTGAGGTGGCGGTCTTTGATTAGTGGGTCTTGTTTGGATTCATTTTAATTTGTTTATGTTTAATTTTTTTTTAATAAAAACGCCACTTTCACTCCCAACCCAAAAGACTCGCCTATGGCCCTTCCACTTTAAAAGAGTGATAAAACGTTTCACTTTATGTTTTCTGAAATAAAAGTGAGTAAATAATATTAGTTTGAAAATCTTGAATTATTTAAAACGATATTAAATTGGAATCATTCGTATTTTGTGTTTTAGTGTTTCACTTGTTATTCTTAGCCATAAACTTTAATAAAGTTATCATACAGACCCTAAACTTTAATAAAGTTCTTTTTTTTTTCTTTCTACTAAACCAATTTACACTAAAACATCTAAACTTTAATAAAATCACATTTTTTTAGTTTTTGAATTTTCTGTTGCGACATCATGAAACTTTTTAACGTGTTTGCCCTTTTTTATATAATATTTTAAAATATTTCGACGACCCCTTCACATCGTGTTGGTTACATCAAGATTTTGTTTTTATAAAGATTTGAATGCCCTTCCCCAACGAACGGGCTTATGTTAATGTTTCGACCTTACTTTAGGGTTTTACACTACCATCATAGCAACACGCAGCTTCCTGTTTACTCGTATAATAAAGTTTGCCAACCTCATAAACTATCACTAACAAACATTTTTATTTAATAAATCTTTTAAGCTTAAAATTTTGTTTTTATTACTTTAATATTGTAACTAATTTTGCGCTTATTTTGGTTTTTTATGATGGGGTATAAAATGCTGCCGCGACTTACCTACTTTTTATCAACGACTTGATATAATTATGTTTGAAACCAGGTTGTGAGTATTAATCTACAAGTAATTGAAGTACGGTTAGTTTTTTTTCTTTTTTTTTATAAGTTGAAGTTGCTTACCATTTTGGCTATTGAAACAATACGGTGGAATATGAATATCTTGTTGCAGCATGCTTATTATAATATCAGTACCAATAAAAGTTTTGTTCAAAATCAAGTGAAATGTAATTATTTTTTGTTTTTTAGAGTGACAAATTAAAGAGATAATGTCCAAACAACTTTGGTAGTAGTAGCATTTATACTAATACCGTGACAAATCGAACTAATATTGTCCTACCAGTATCGGGTTCAAGTCAAGTCTGACAGAACAACATCGGTATCGGTGTCGACCCTATCGGAGCCATTATAGGTATTCTTTTTTATTGTTTTAGATTAATGTTAAACACGTGTCAATATCCTTTTGGGTTATCATGGCTATATTTTTTAGGTTGTTATTTCGATTCTATATAAAATGCCGATACCATACCAAAATCATAAAAATCTAAACAGATGCCAAGTGAATTCCAACCGCTATCTCACAAGAAGTTGCTTTTATTGGCTTCTTTTTTGGATATGGGATAAAGATATGTATAAATATTCCAAAAGGAAGCATTTTACATGGATGTCCTAAAACCAAGGATGTTAGTCAAACATAGACACATAACATCTACTACTTCTAATAAAGCAAAATAATTTTAAGCCATTTGTCATAGTTTTAACCTATTACTTGCCACTTGGCAATTGACTAATCCATTTTTGTTTCTAATGACCGCCAAAACCAAGAATCCTCACTTTTCTTTTATTTTCCTTTTTCTTTCTCTAACCTAATTAATTCACCACCGTTTCACAAAGAAATCTCTTCATCTTCACTCCAATCATCTTCCCAAAATACATTTGGTTTCCTTACATAAGAATGAAAATCGCTGGATCTACATATAATCATTGGATTCGATTGTTCTGCTTCTTCATCGACGCATACTTTTTCTTTTCTCGGCGATTCATAGAAGATTCTGAAATCGATATACAAATCCGTAAGTTGTTTTTGTTAAATTTCTTCTTTAATCATTATTTTGTGTTTCTTCGTTTCTTTACTTTCTTAAATTTATGTTTATGTTGAATAAACCCTAAATATGATTTTCATTGATAAATCTGTTGATTTTGGGGTTTTAATTTATCTTTACCTTTACAAATACGATGTTTATGAATAACCCTAAACCCGATGCATGCTGCTGAATTATCTTAATTTATATTGTTTTTTCATTCATTCAACTTTGTATCAAACCCTATTCCCGATTTGGATGCTGAATAACTTTGAATTCTATAATTTTAACTTTTGTATGTTAATATTATTTGATTTTTTGATCTGTAATTGTTAATATTTCTGTGATTCTGATTCAACAGTCTATATCCGATTTTGCATATAAAATTGAATTGATTTTGGGGGTTTAACAATTTGTTTTGAATTAATATGTTTATATTGGTTTTTGAACTTTATATTTTCCTTACTTTTTGTGTTATAGAACTACTTATTAAACAGATTGTAATGTGTAATCAGTTTATTTTTTATGCTATCATAATATGATTATATAATTAGTTGTCATAATTTTTTTCCACATTATGTTTATGAAGATAGTTGTTTACAGAAATTTATGTTTGATTGCATAATTTGATTATTTTGTTTGTAACTACGTTGAATGCATAATGATTTATCTGATGTCGTTTGTTTATGTAAACTGTATTTTAGGTATTTACTATGGGTGATAGTTCATCAAGGTATTTTTGTATTCATTTTACTTATTTTGTTGCAATAACCTAAACATGTTTTACTTTATTAACATTTGTTTTTGTATTGTATTCTAATTCAGTTACAGAGCACCCTGGTTCTGTAGGGAAATGAGTCGAGCAGACCAAGTTATTATGGTAGGTGAATAATTTTTTATTGAGTTTTTGTTTAGTTTATTTCTTTTTGTTTTATAAAGTTTACTATAATTTTTTTTAAAACCTTTTGAGTATAATTATAATTCGTTTTTCCATTCTATTGTTACATTAGGCCATACCAGATGACGCTGCGTCTAAACTATGGGGTGTTGACAAAGGCCCTACTAATGTTATGATACACACTGAAGATGGCAGTGTCTTTAATGTTTTTTTAAGCGCTTCTAAAGGGAAGATATTTTTTTTTAATGGTTGGTCCAATGTTGTAATACACTTGGGACTAACCAAAGGGTGTTTGGTAGTTTTTAATCCACTAGATCCTACAACTTTTAAATTAACAAGTTTCATTGATGGGGTTAGTCGTGGCTCTTTCTGGACATATATGCTATCTCCGTCATGTAATTTTTATGTAAGATAAACTCATATATTACTATTTCCTAATGTGTAGAATTATTAATTATTAATTTATTTATATTAATATTAACCTTTTTTTCTTTCCTTTTGTATCATCCTACAGGACATCCCTCAAAGTACTTTGCCCAAAAGTTACGATTATTCCTCAAATGACGTAACCTCTACTGTAATGATAGACAACAAAACATTTAACGTTTCTATTGTAACATACGACGGTAAAGTCGGTTTTACCGTTGGTATGGACGTAATTGTTAGTCTGTTTCAGTTGGAGGTTGGTTGTTTATTGTTATTTACTAAAGGTTTTGGTCATTTTTTCTATTTAAAAGTTTTTGGAAAAAACGGTGTTGAAATCAATTATCCTGATGTAGATGCTGATGAGGTAAATTACATATTGATAGCAATTTATACATTATATATATATGCTAACATGCTAATTGATTACAAATTATATTTATTACTTTTCAGGCTGAAGTTCCACCCTTAGATGCTGAAAACGAACCTGATGAACACATAGATGGTTGTGTTACAACGTTTGTTCGTATGGCTGGTGAAGATTATTTTGTAAGTTTGAATATACTTTTACAAACTCCTTAAAAACAAGTTATCTCATTTTATTTTACTCTATAAAGATATAAAGAATAAAGATATAAAGATAAATAATCATATCTATTGTTAAAGATATTTTTACAACAATGCAGAGAATCCCTGATCCTGTTTCACGCAAGGCTAGACTTGATGAAGGCTTAAAGGATTTGAACATAAGATTTTTGCATATGGATCCTCCACTGCAAATTACCAACGGTACAAGACGTGAAAAAAAATCCAACGGTCGTGGTTATCGATACGCTTTAACCTGTTGGAAGAAGTTCATGAAAGCCGCTCGGATTAAGGTCCGTGACCAGGTTCACTATTCTTTTGATGAAAATGAGCAGGTTTTGAGTGTTGTGAGGGTTGTACCTTACGTTAAGCGTACTAAGTAGTTATATGACAATTACGGCATGTTTTTTGCCTTATCCATTTATTTGGTTTAACATTTGTTTTGGTTTTCAATTTCAAGGTTTTTTTTTTTTATTTTTCATATCTTAACTGTTATGTTATTCACTATATGCCATGTCTTAAAAGTTCAATGTATGTTATTACTATTTTTTAATCTCACTACATTAATGATGTATTTATAACAATATACAAACTACTTATAAGGATAAAAGAAGCTGATATATTCCAATATTAACTGATTAATGTTTACAAATTATATAGTTTTTATATAACTCACGGTTCAAGTTGTTATAATAACATTACTGTATAATGTATATTTTGTTATTGTGATAATTTAATTTAATGTATTCTATATTTTTTTGTTTTTTAAAAAAATATAAAAAACTAAAATTTTAAACATTAAAGTCAAGCATATTTATAAATGATTGATATTGATAGAATACCTTATTATTTATAAATGATTGTACCTGTTATATAATAAATTTTTAATTTTAATATAACATTTAATTAGCATAAAGAAAGTATTAATATTCTTTTTAACAATAGAAAGTCAACTTTCTCTTAATTGCTTGAACAAAGTCGAAAATTTTTACTTTAGTAAATGTTTAGTTAATTATGGAAACTGTTGAATCATAATCATAATAATTTATAAAAATGTAATTTTTTTTTATTTTAGTAAAGTTTATCAATTATAATTAAGATAAATAAATAATATTGCTACCATAATTAAGTGACCATTTTATTATATAAATTAGTTTCATTTGTTATTATTCATACACATCACAACTACTGAAGTTGTCTATTTCGATTTACATATCTTCTGGTATGAGTTTTGAATTTGTAATGTCTTTGATGTAGTTATTTTTAAGTTGTTTTAGTCATCAGCATACATAGGATGTTTTCATGTTCTTATCTTCAATTATTGTTCTATATCATCATCAATTAACATATTTTAACTGTTTTTTTATTTATTTTAGAGATGGAACAGGCTGCTGTCACACTTTTGAATAATGTTGATCTTAATGTTGATGATTACACCATCAGAATCCGCATTGTCAGGCTATGGACAAGACCTACTTTCAATAATCCTAGAAAGATTTATTGCTACGACATGATATTCATGGACCAGGAGGTTTTTTTTAGACCAACTCATACTTTTGTTTGAATAAAAAATATTTAGTTTCATATTATAATTACTTATAAAACTGTTTTTTTTTTTTCAGGGTACGAAAATGCAGGCCTTTGTTTTACAGAAAAACACTACTGGTTATGAACATTTGCTGAAAGAAAATCAATGTTTAACCATTCGTAACCCTTCGATGGGTGAAAATCGTCAAAAAGTCAAATATGTTCATACTTCGTTCAAGATCAATCTAAATCCCAACACTACTGTCCAAGAATGCAATGAGCCTGTTGGTGCTGAATGGGGATTTGACTTTTCTCCATTTGATTCTATTGTGGATGACCCTCAAGATGATAGCAAGTCTTTCAAAAGCCCTATTGGTAATTTATTTTTAATTTTTCCTAATTTTTAATAAATTTAATATTATATATCTTATGTAATATTAATTTCATTATTCTGTGATGTTTAGATGTTATCGGTTTTGTTGTCAAGTGTCTTCCGTCAGATGATAAGAGTGATAATAATAACGGCAAAGACGAGAAGAAGACAACCTTTATTTTGGAAGATTTGCAGTACATCCTTATATATATATATACATATACCTTATATTACTTATATATTTCTCCCGTTTTTATATATTTTACAACTATCAAGTTAATTCTTTACTTTTTTTTTTTAGACACCATCAGATTTACGTCACGTTATGGGGTTGTTATGCTGATCAGATTTTGGATTTTGAGAAAAACAATAAGGACGAAAAGAATGTTGTGGTTGTTGTTCAGTTTGGGAAGTACAGATTTTGGGGAGGTATATTCTATACCTACATTCAGACTTTTCATTAAACTACATATTGATTTTTATACAACTTTGACTTTTATTTTTATGTTGTAATAATGAAACAGGTAATATGTATGTCTCAAATTTGTATAATGTAACTCGAGTCTTGATAAACTCTGAGGTGAAAGAGATAATGGATTTCAAGAAAAGGTTTGCAATCGTATTACATTTTTTTATAGTTTTACTTTTAATATGTATTACTTTCAATAATGTTCTAAATAATTATTTTGACATTTTTTTATTAGATTTATCGAGAGACTTTCT